>NC_133108.1:10838598-10955991 GCF_022965805.1 Primulina eburnea
GCGGGAAGTCTACAACAAGCTGATAATAGAATTGTCTCTGATCGAATTACAGGTTGTTTACAGGCATATACTCAGTTATGGTCTGTAATGCAAAGGCCTATCCTCCAGGGCATTGAGAAGCCATTGGTTTCTCAAATGGAGAGTTTTCGAGTACAGGACTCTATACCTGTAGCGGGGGATTCAAATACCCCTTGCACAAGTGTTAAGTCAGGATCATCATCAGATGAGTCGGCCAAAACAAAAATTGAGACTCCTGATCCTTATCTTGAGTCTTCAAGTCAACCCTTCACCTCGGGGATTGAAGAGGGAGAGATCAACCTTAGGCCTCATATTGACAAAGGCAAAACTAAGGTTGATACTAATGAAAGTGTAATTTCTCCATTTCTGAAGTGTAATTTCTCCATTTCAGGTTTATCAGGAGAATTGGGAGAAATTGAAAACACGTATTGGCATTAACCCAGCTACAAACATGGTTGATGTTTCAGGAAAATATCCAAGGGTATGGATGAAACAAAATTCATATCCAAAGGAGGTTAAAGCATGGTATGAATTCGGGGCTCTTGCCTCAGTTTATACAACATCACCCAACTTTCCGGAAATCTCAGGTTTACCAAATTGGATCCAGGAAGCAATTCACGAGACTTGGGCAAATAATGATTATTTGTCCAGAGGAGATGTTCTGGAGCTATACTTCTTTAGTGCAGCACCAGAACCAGCAGGAAAAGGTTCTCATGAAGCCTTTCATTTCATCAAGCTAAGGAGGCCGGATATAAATGTCCAAAAATTTATCAAAGATCCTCCAACAGAAGAAACACCCCTGGTTGCTTCAATCAGTGAATATGACATTTCTACCAGAAGATCTTGGGGTTTATGGGTCTGTCTCACTGAGATGGACAAAGTCAAGTTCCTGTTCAAATTTTATAATCATTTAGTGAACGGATCATTCCTGTTAAACACTATGACAGGAAAAACTACAAGTTTTGCAGAAGATTTATTCGAGAAAAAGAGAAATCTTTTGTGGAACAGCAAGCTGCCGGCAAGTAAAGAAAATCGTCGGAAATTCTGTAACATGGCACATGTAGGAAGATGTTCTGAAAACATCTGTCCAGAATGCCAAAACCAGAAGGAACCGGAATTCGGTAAAATGATTCAAACCGAGATCTGATCGGAAACACTTTACCGATACAAGTACAAGTGGGGATGGACCACATTCACGTTTTCCTCGAGGAAACCGAAAACCAAAGATTCCTCGACAAAGTTAAAAGGAACATGTGAGCATCCCACCAAGAAAAGAAGGACCACCATGTGAAAAATCATGTGAGTGGAAAGACAGGACCACCAATAATGGGTGGAAAATGACAAGGAACATTGAGTACCTAATTCAAAAAAGGAATCCAATGAATAAAAACAAGACAGCTGGTCCCGAAATTTTATCTATAAATAAGAATGAATGGAACCAGTAAAACACACCCAAACAAAACTTGAAGATGTATCGGCTATATCTAAAAGTTTTGAAAAAGAGAATCAGTTATAAGAGAAAAGAAGCAGAGGCTCTTAAATGGCTGGTTCAGCGTTTCCAAGAGAAGGGAGACGAAATTACAGCAGATATCTTGTATACTCATCGACAGTGGTATCTCAACGAGATAAAAGAGGATGAAAAGTTAATTTCTAGATTAATAATCTAGAAAAGAGACAGGTCATTAAGGGACCACTCAACCACTATATGGTCCCCAAGCAAGCTGTAAAGGCTTATCAAGATTTGAAGTCCGAGTTTCAAATCCGAAGAAGCCTTCTATAAATAAGGAAGCAGAAGGAAGATGAAGGCATCGATCAACCTCTTCATTTTTCTTCCAAATCATTTGTAATATTTTCTTTCAAGTTTATGTGTGTAGTAAGTTCAGCTACTGTGAGTAGCTAAACAAGTTTCTCCTCCTCTACAGGAGGTTACTATGTATTAATAAATGTTTGATGTTTGAATAACGAAATCTTTGCTCTTAGCCTCTCTCATGTATTATTTTCAAAATTTTATCTTTTATTATACGCTCTAAGGTAGGAAATGAATTAGAGCTGTGCTAAGTGTTGCTGAAGGAATCTGCTTAGTAACCATCGGTTGCGATCGTGTGGTTGAACTGTGAGGAGCAGTTCGTAAAATACGGTGGATATAATCCTGGTGGCACTCCGGTCAAAAAGGTATAAGATTTAATTTACTTTTACGGAAGCATGATGGGCCATTATTTAAGAAAAGAAATCAATTACTTAAAATGAAGATATAAGGGCAAATTTGGAAATTTGAGAGAAATGGGGAGTTGAAACAAAGTTTTAGTGGGATAGAGAGTAAAGAGAAGGTTGAGAATGGAAATAAGGATATTTTGACAAATTCCCCTCTTCTTAACACTTATTCATAAAATATTTGAGTATATGCGGAAAAAAAAAAGAATTAACATTATAATTTTTGGTTTCTCCCGTCAGTCAAATACATGTGTTTTTTTGGCTCCAGTAAGAATTCATGTTAGCAGTTTCCTTCTCGTTTTCCAATGTCATCTATATTAATTGAATTAAATCTCCATCATTAATACGCAAAAAAATTTTATGTGTGTTCTTTAAACCTTTAATTTTCAATGAATTTGCATTATTTATTCAATAAACTTAAAAACCATTATCACTAGTTATTTTATTTTTTTCATCCAATCGCGTAAAAATCGCCCTTCAACTCATAGCACTGGTTGAACTATCGGATAATGTTTAGTTTGGATATTAATTTTCTTAGGATAAATAAGAATAATTATTTAAAATATACATTTTTTCAAAAATTAATAAAAAATTCTTTGTTACATATGGAATAATAGTGAAAGAACTTAATTTTCTTTCAAGAGAATTTGAAGTAAAACTCTTAAAAGACAGCCCACAGGTAATACTTTCTTACATAGGCTTTTGTTAGATATTACCGCTGTTTATATATACTAGTAAAATATGTACATGCGTTGCATGTATTGTTATTATTTTTAATTTGATCAAATATAATACTAAACAATTAACACAGAATTATTTTCAATTTAGGAGAATAGTTTGATTTAGAAGAGAAGTTTTGTTTAGATTTTTTTCTACGTAAAATATAAAGTGACTTGATGAGATTTTTAATAGGGTAAGAAGAGTAATTATGGAATTAAATAACGAGTATATCTCTTGTGAGACGGTCTCACGAATCTTTATCTATGAGACGGGACAACCCTACCATATTCACAATAAAAAGTAATACTCTTAGCATGAAAAGTAATATTTTTTCATGGATGATCCAAATAAGAGATCCGTCTCACAAAATACTACCCGTGAGACCGTCTCACACAAGTTTTTGTCTTAAATAATTTGGTGTCCTCTAAAGTAGTTATTCTAAGAGTCACACACTATATATATATATATATATATATATATATATATATATATATATATATATATATATATTGATTTATTATCCATGTATTATGCTCGTTTCATATTTCAAACCAAACAATTTCTGATAAAATAACATATTTTTATCTACCTATTCATTTAATTTTACCTGGTTAACATGTCATTTTCATATGCAATTCTATGCAGCATATGATTGAGATATATTAAAAGACTGCAGTTTGTGGTCAATTAAACAAGCTGATAAAAAAAATGGATTTTTTTTAATTGGCGTAGACTTGGGGCATTATTTTGGCATTGTCTCGAGAGGGGAAAAAAAGGCGGAAGCTTTGAACTTTATATTAGCTTAATCTCAAGAGTTTTAACACGCGAAGAAAAATCCAGGAAAAATTAATTAAGTTATTCAAACCTGGAGTGACGACATCTGATGTCAGCAATTTCGATGAAAGATAAATTTATGTAATTTTTTTTTAAAAAAATTATGCTTTTATATATTTACTTCAAAATATATATATATAATAATGTATGATTGACACTAGTCGACTTTTTATAGAGATCTGAAGCTAAATTAATCGTCGCATCAGCGTGTAGCATGTTGAACAGTGTTTTATCCAACGATCAGTATACCAATTAAAGAGGCAATTTTCAATGTTTATTTTTTTTGGGAAACAAAAATTTCAATGTTTTCGATCATGAGTTCTTGCTTAAATTTGATGACCATTAAATATTTTTCCCCTGATTAAATTTAGAGATGAAAACTGACTAACGATATAAATTAATAGAAAAAAACCCGTAGATAAATTAATTTGATAATTTAGCAATATTGAGATAGTCGATTTTCCTCTCCCCCAAATTAGGCATGCTTTTTAACAGTTTTAGGGGAAGTCCCGTTCCGGTTTGTTCCGAGCTTAATAGACTGATTATGATCATGTTCTGGTCGAACCGGCCCATTGAGCATGTCTATCCGCAATCAATTTCATTCTTGTTAGAAACTTGTATCATGCTGACGACATAAGTTAAAGGCTGAGGACTTCTTCAATTTTTTTTTTTAAAAAAAACTCGAGATTATGGGGCTACCAAGAAAATAATAGACAAGTCAATATTTGTGACTTGACCAAACAAAATTATATAGATGGAGCAAACCCTTTCAAACACTCCTCATTAATTAATTTCTTCTACATACGTCTATATATGCATATTTGTGTGTGTATAAAAGAAGTAGATTTTATTCAATTTTCAAGTTGTGAAGAGTGAACCAGTTTATAAGAGATCATTTTCACACATGAAATCAAAGAGAAAAGGTTGAGTCTTGAAAATCATAGAGTAAGCCATGAGTACTTGTAAAGAAGAAGATGATGATGTTCCACTTCCAGGGTTCAGATTTCATCCGACTGATCAAGAGCTCGTGGCGTTTTATCTTCGAAGAAAGGTCGAAAAAAGACCGTTACGCATCGAACTCATAAAACAAGTTGATATCTACAAGTATGATCCATGGGATCTTCCAAGTAAGTACTATATAAGAGCTTTATCCTTTTTAAAAAAGAAATTGTAAAGAATAAATATATGTTTGCATGAATCACAAACATAAATATTACTGATAAAAAAGCCTTGCTTTGTATCTATGATTCCAGACAGTGATTATCACATGTTTCCTGATCAAATAGATAAGAATAACAGTATCCAGTAGGGATGTTCTTGATCAGACCAAACATCGATCGATCTGGTCATACGATCGATATGCAAAAATTATTATTTTTCAAGAATTTACAGAAACCAACTTAAGATTTTTGCGTTTCAGTCTTATTCAAGATTGACATAAATTAAAACTATCTAGTCCGTTATAGTATTTAATAACTCAAAAACATGATCACGTGCGTCTTCAAATATATAGTGTTTGAGAGTTTTTTTTTTTTTTTTTTAACATTTTTGTTTGAAAATCATCAGAATCCAATAACGTTGAGGACAAGGAGTGGTACTTTTTCTGCAAAAGAGGAAGAAAATACAGAAACAGCGTCAGACCCAATAGAGTAATAACAGGTTCCGGGTTTTGGAAAGCCACTGGTATTGATAAACAAATATACTCTTCAGAAGGAAGCCTCGATTGCATTGGATTAAAGAAATCCCTGGTATACTATCAGGGAAGCGCCGGAAAGGGTACCAAGACTGATTGGATGATGCACGAGTTCCGGCTTCCGCCTGGCCCCGACAAAGGAACCAAGAATATCATGGATGTTAAAAGCATTGCCCGAGAAGCTGTAAGAATGTCAATCATATTTCTTCGAGGCATACTTCATTTTCTATTGTTCAATAATATCACTTACGTGTTACCCTTTTGTGATTTGTGTCTTGCATGCGCATGTCGACCCATTTCGATATTTCTTGGCGTTTTAGAAAGCATGATCGATGCAAAAAGTTTACAAATTATGATCATTACGTTATTAAAGTACTGGTGCAACTAACGAAGAGATTGTATGTATGTTCGAGGCAAAATGATAACATGGATTTTTTTTTTTCCAGAAGTTAAAGACATTCTAAGAGATTTTTTATCGTATATAAGTTGGAGATCTTGGGTTTGTTGGATATCAGACAACAATGACAGATATTTAATTAGTCCTAATATCATCAACTCATGTACATGTATCTCATTACCCGGTGATTTAAAATTTGAACTCATGAAATCAAAATGGATAAATAATATATGGTTTTATACATCCTTTATGACCAATCATTAATTATTGAATATGATTTGGACGAAATTGCAGGAAGTTTGGACCCTATGCAGAATACTGAAACGTGAAAATTCTTACAAGAAAGTGATGGCCGCAGATTGGAGAGAAGTCGCCACGAAGATCAGAAGCAACAACGTTAGTCATTCAACAGTAGAGACAAGCTCAGAAACATGCAGCGTGGAGTCCTGTGATAAAATCGGCTACAACATTAGTTTCAGCAGCTCTGTACCAGTACTCAGTCACCATTTCCAGCACCAGTTTGAGAAGAAACCCAATGCATGTATTGTTGATTGTAGCATGAATCCAAACCAACAGTACTTTCAAGGCCAATATTTCATGAGCTCGGTGAAATCTCAGGCCCCGTCGTCTTCGAGCTCTATGTGTGCTGACACTAACCATGAGTTTCTAAAGCATGCTGAGAATTGGGAGGATCTTCAATCCATTGTCGACTACGCTGCTGCTGTGGCTGCTACTTCTACTGCTGCCCATCCCTTCTATTTGTAAACATGCATGCAGTATTAATAAAATTGATGCTACGTACTGTGTGATTCATATATTAGCTAGGTACTTCTTGACACTGGAATAAAATATTTTTACAGAGGAGCTTTGGTATTTACTTTCCATATTTCATCCATATATGTTTGTGTGTATTCTTGTCTTGAATTTTGTCTGGGAATTGTTGATGGGAATTAGCTAGGTACTTCTTGACACTGCTTTTTGGATTTTTTAAGTGATGTTTTAAAAATAAAAGTTCGGTCGGACCACTTCTTTTAAAATAAATAAAACATCATTTTTTTTGTCATTAATCATAAGAGAAAATAGAGATGCTATTGACAGAATTCACAAGAGAAAAAATAGAATTCATGAGTCAATATTCAGGAACAAATTTCATTGAACTCAATTACCATATTTATAGGAAAAAATAACTTAATACAAATATTTAAGGATATTATCTTTCTATATTTATCTTGATCACAACTCTTTCAAATATAACTAAATAAGAATAATCAGGTACAATAAAAATATATTTATAACAATCTCCCTTAAATAATTATTTGCACAAACAATCGATTCGTCAAAATATTCATTTGGAAAGATGGATGCTTAAAAATTTTATCGGGACTCAATGTTGCCTCGTTAAACCTTATCAGTAAAACTCGCTGGGAAAAATGCGAACGAAAGAAAAAGAAAACATCAAAAGATAATTTCTTTGGATGTCTTCCAGGAGATAGATGTGCTTTGTTAAAACCTTAACAGGAAAAATCCAGTGGGACAAAATCCTAGTGAAGGAAAAAGAGCACGACATCTCGCTACAATTGCCTCATTGAAAATTTATTGTCCCCTCTATTGCAAGCATCACTTGAAATAATCAACTCTTCGTATTCTGATATTGTATACTAATTTGTCAAAAGTTGATGCATGTGATAACTTTGTAAAAAGATCGATCATATTATATTCAGTTGTTGCTAATCTCTTACGTAAATCCATAATCTGTTTGAGATTGAGAAGAAAACAAAACACGTGCCTTACTGGTTGTCACTGCCTTCGAGTTGGAGAAAAGATATACATCACTAGTATAACTTGTGATATATATAATTATGTATAAATTGCCCTTATATATGATAATTGAAGATCAAATATATTTCTTGATCTTCAAGTTGGTGAATAAGATATTTTGAATACACTACAACAAAAACGGCATACGACAACGGATTTTTATCCGTTGTCGTACCTTTTTTAAAACTGTTGTAACTGAAGGTGTTGTTGAAAGACCGTTCAACGAGGTTGAATTTGCGACGGTTTTATTCAAAACCATACCGTCGCTAAGATTAGCGACGATTAGCAATCAAGGCCGTTGCTAATTTTAGCGACGCTCAGTAATCATGATTTCCGTCGCTAATTTGTTTCGAAAAACAAAAAAAAACTTTTAATAATTTAATAAATCTAAAAGAAACTAAAAATCGAAAATAAAATCGTGTCAGAGAAAAAAATTTAAAGTGTTGTGAAGTAGTGAAATCGTGTAAGAGAGAAAAATTTTAAGTATTGTGAAGTTTTGTGGAGAAAAATGGACCGTGAAACCGTCGCTATTGGCGACGGTATTTAAAAAACTGTCGTATTTTTAAATTCAGCAATAGTTTAGCTTTGAACCGTCGCTAAACATAGCGACGATTTTAACAAATTGCTGAATTTAGCGACGGGTTTTGTAAAACCGTCGTGAATTTTAAACATGCGACGGTTTAATTTAAAACGGTCGCAAATTTTAGCGACGGTTTATACAAAACCATCGTTATTTTTAAAAATGCGATGATTTTTGTATAACCATCGCTAAATGTAACGACTGTTTTATAAAATCCGTCGCTAAATATTGCAACGTCTCCCATAACTGTTTGTCCAAAAACCCTGCTAATCGACAGCGGTTTTTTAAAACCGTTGTCGAATGTGAAAAAAAACACGCTAATATATGACCCTAAAAAATGCTCAAAGACAAAGATTTTATAGAACCGTTGTCATTGACCATAAAAACCGTTGTCTTTGACCCCCAAAAGACAACCATTTTCGCTAAAATCGTTGTTAAAAAACATACGACAACGGTTTTTCACAAAAACCGTTTCGTATGTGTGTTGTTGTGTGCAAAATTTTTTGTAGTGATATCAAATTGTCAAACAATCATGAATAAATATGACTTATAAATATAAAAGCTTTTAGTACTTTTCCCGCGTACTAAAACTTATGAACAAATATTCCTTTTAGGAAATATTCAATTCATAATTTAAGAAATAATTTTGTCTTTTCAAGTCTATCATCGCAAATATATATTTCAAATACTCGATCATTTTTAGTAAATTTTTCAAGAGTACTAAATCGAATTTATCACTTGTACCGGGATTATCATAATTCTTATAATGACATGTTGCTATATCGAAATGATAATTTTGGAGGTTGGATCTAATTCCATTTCAAACCTCAAATTCTAGGAGTATTTTTCTATGCATCATTATCAAGTCAACCCATCCATGACAATTGAAAATATTTTCTCATAACCAACTTTAGGTTAGAAGCTTTGAGATAAAGTGTGCTCATATGTCACATGCCTATTTTTCAAACATTTTTCATTGACAATCTCTATAAATCATATTTCGAGATAATCATCATTTTGCATTATAGCAAAAGCACATTAATAATTATAACATTTTGATTTCAAATAATTTGTGAAATCTCCTCTTTTAATATACTTGTTATTCTTCATGAATAACATCAATCAAATTGGATTCATTAAAATATTTGGTCAATCACTCTTTTAGCGTCTTTTATGTTTACTTGCAAGTAATATAAGATATTTTCATGTAGGACATCAATTTCTTTCATAACAGCTAGCCTCAATTATTCTTTTGACATTGAAATATTCATTCATTTTCTTTAAAAGGGTTTTTCCTCACTTCAGACGAGTTGTATACATTGTTTAACTAGAATATTAATTAAGCTAAACATATAATCGATCTTATACACAAGATCAAATAATATATTTTGAGATTTAAACTTTGAAATTCATGTTTACCTTATATTACATTGAGTTCGATCTCAAAATTATTCTTTTAGCTTATATTTCCTCCCTTTAATGTTGAAAATATCATTTTACAAGAATAAAAAATGAGCAATTGCATAATAAAAATCTCATTGCTCAAAATATTTGATCATAATATCCAAATTATTTCCAATATATCTATAATATCTTCAAGAGATTTACTCTAGTGCATTTATCGCAGATAACACATTATCAGTTGGCATAATATATACACCATATATTTCAGATATCCCCAAAATATGACGCATTTATTATCAAAATCCATGGTTTTAATAGTTGATTTGAGGTACAATAAATCAACTAAACCAATGTATTTATAATCATAAAATTGATATTCATATTCTTTCTTTTAATCAAATTTGTCTTGATCATATATTCTGAATTTTTTTCTCAAAAACGTACTTTCGCAAACATCAAATGCGATTCGTGAGCCCACATTATATATTCATTCCAAATAATATGGGGATTTTTTCCAACTTGAGCTTATGATAGTGATATCAATTTTGATAAGCCATAAATAAGAATTCATAAAATTTTTTGGATATCTGATTCAAAAATCTTCACATTTATCGATTCAGAAACTTTTGACTTCTTCATTTACATTTCGTGCACTATCAATAGTTTTTCAACTATTTATATAATTTGATTGCTTGATTTATGCTAAAATTGTGGAATTATTAGACAATCATTCCATGACTTCAATACGCATTGGAGAAGAATGGAAAACTAAATTATGGGGTTGAGAACATCAAATAAAGTTGGGAGAAAAAATTACAGAAATAATTCACCAAGTAAAAGAGGCCGACTGAGAGGGACCAGTACAGGAGATAGCAATTCAAGGAATGCTCATAGTTCGGGGGACAAGTACTATGTGGGATCTACTAGAAACATTCCTAAAAAACTATCCTTGGGCGGGATTGAGCATGGACCGCTTTTATTGGTGTCTAAAGATAACTCTGGAGTTTATGGCATGCGAGATCACATGGTTAACATCAAGGAGGAACACCTACCCCCACGCACCTCACTATGGATAAACGGCTGGGTTTAGCCAAAGATACGAGCATCAATAAAAATAGGGCAGAAAGTAACCCAGAGAGAGGAAGGACATTATCATCCTTTGAACTTAATCACTCAGAAATATTCTATCAAACAGAAGAAATGAAAGAGGAGAGCGCAAGAGAAAGGACATCAAACAGTTACATGTGGTATAATAGAGTCACCTTTTATCAAGGTAGTAGAGGGGAATATGAGCACTTTAGAAAGAGGTACCGATCTACCCCATAAAAGAGCCTTTGTTGATGCGATGGATACTACCAACTCATTTGAAACTGCAAAACCCATTAAGTTGTGTAGTCTTGAATTCCCGGGGGCTTGGGAACCAAAGGGCATTCCGTAAACTGAAGCATCTTGTCGCTGAAAAGAGCTCATCCATCATTTTCCTCTCTGAAACGAAATTGAGGGATCATCAATGCACAAGGTGGAAAATAATTATTGGATATAATTGTTTGTTTGTTGTCAATTGAAAGGGTAGAAGTGGAGGTCTTATGGTCCTTTGGAAGGACCCTTTTGAAGTGTATATTTGATCATATACAGAGGGACATATCTACTATGTGTTTCAACACTCAGAAAAAATTTGGAGGTTTACGGGTTTTTATGGACAACTAGATCATAGCCTCAGAAATCTTTCTTGGTATTTACTATGACGTCTAAGAAACACGCCGAAACTAAAAGAGTACCCGTGGTTGAAGGAGGAGACTTCAAGGAAATTTGCTTTGACAGAGAAAAATTCGAAGGGAATCCTAGGTCGCTGCAACAAACTCGTGCCTTCAGGAATGTACTAGATGAATGCACTTTGCAGGATTTACTCGCTATTGGAGAATTCTTTACTTGGGTGAATCGGCGATCTCAAGGGGATCTCATATTCGAACGCCTTGACCGCTATGTGGGAACATTTGAGCGAAGACTCCTTCATCCAGCATTCAGAGCTCAAACACTAGAATTCTTTCAATCAGACCTCGACCAATTCTCATTGAACTTGGAAGGACAATCGCTTAGAAACTTCGGCATGGTGAATTATTCAGATTTGAACCCCTTTGGGTTACTGAACCGGATTGTCTGGAAATAGTGGTGAAAATTGGTGCAAAGAGGATAGATCACTGACACTGGCAGATCAACTCGGATATTGTAAGAACGAATTAAGGGATGGGATGGAGCTAGATTTCAAAATATCCCAAATAGATAAAAAAAAAAAAAAAAGAGAGAGCAGCTTAACCAACTCAAGACACACGAGCGTTGACATGAGGAGTCGAACCGAATTCAGACCCTGGAAAAACAAATCGAATCTCTTGAAACTAAAGATGAAATATACTGGAAACAATGAAGTAGGGTCAATTGGTTAGCACATGGTGACCGAAATTCCAAGTTTTTCCATGCGTCTGCATCGAACATGAAAGCTAAGAATTTTATCAGTGGACTGATGTCCCCCCATTGGGACTGGTAAAATGAGAGAAGTAGAATGTATGAGCTGATAGTAAAATACTTGCCGAAATTATTCACTGCAGCCACACCATCGGAGTCAGAACTGGACAATGTCATAGGTTGCTTGGAGCCGAAAATAGATGACAATATACACGTTATCTTGGACGCACCATTCACTGCTGTGGAAGTCAAGAAAGGGCTTTTTGACCAAAACTTAAATAAAACTCCTAGCTCAGACGGTATGTCAGCATTCTTCTTCCAAAAGTACTGGACTGAGATCGAGGGAGAAGTCAGAAGAGCAATCCCGGGGGTCTTGAATGAAAGCAGTCCAATTGAGGATTGTAATGAGAAAGTGGTCACACTTATACCAGAATTTAAATCCCTAATGACTATGAAGGACTTCAGGCCGATCAGCTTTTGCAATGTCAGCTATAAAATTATGGCTCAGACCCTGACAAACAGGCTAAGACAAATCCTAAAGCAAACAGTCAATGGATTTCCATGTGCATTTGTCTCATGCCGGTTAATCACTGAAAATATCATTCGGGGTTATGAGACCGTACATTGTATTTGAAACCGAAAATGAGGAAACAAAAACTATGCAGCTTTGAAGCTAGACACGAGCAATGCATATGACCGCGTTGAATGGAGATTCCTAGAGAAAGTTATGGGCAAGTTGGGCTTCTCTATAAGCTGGATTGAAAAAGTGATTAGATGTGTCCACATGGTTAAATACTTGTTCTCTCTCAATGGTGAACTCATGGAAACAGTGAGTTCAGATAGAGGAGTGAGACAAGGAGATCCCCTATTTCCTTACCTGTTTGTAATGTGTGCACATGGACTTTCTTCTTTACTACGCTATTCCGAAGCTCGCACTATGTTTTCTGGCGTCAAGATTGCAACCTCTTGTCCCTCTATCTCTCATATCTTTTTTGCAGATGACAGCCTAATATTCTTCAATGCTAATGTGGAAAATTATGCGGGTCTTCGTCACTATTTATCTCTATATGAAAAGGCATCCGGACAATCGATTAACTTCGACAATATGCACTATCATTCAGCCCCAATACAGCCAAGGAGGTAGTCAATAGAATCAAAGGTATGCTTACTATCCGAGTTGTACAGGAGCACGAGTTGTACTTGGGCCTCCCGACTTTCTCTATCCGGAAAAAAGAAGTTCCAATTTCAATACTTTATTTAGCGAATCGTGGAAAGATTACAAGGATGGGGCAGCAGGACCTACTCAGCTAGAGGAAAAGAAATCTCCAATCGATACCCACTTATGCAATGTCTTGCTTCTGCATCCCAAAATCCATTCTAGATGCGATCGAAAAAGAATGCTCGAACTTTTGGTGGGGGAAGGTTAATGGAAGGAAACGAATGCACTAGAAAACCTGGAAGTCCCTCTGCAAACCAAAAGCTTGGGGGGAATGGGTTTCCGCCAGCTGGAATCATTCAACAAAGTTCTTCTAGAAAAATAAATATGGAGAATAATGATTACTCTGGAGTCCCTGGTAGCGCGTGTCCTGAAAGCGGGATATTTCAAGCACCAAGACATCATGGACGCTAACATTGGGAATAATCCGTCTTTCATATGAAGATATATTATTTGGAGTAGGCAGCTGATAGTGAAGGGTATTAGTAGGCGAATTGGTAACGGGAAGAGGATTCAAAAATTTCGGGATAACTGGATCCCTGGTTACCAAATCCCAATGCCTGAACTAAGTAACCAGGAAAAATAAAAATCTGTTAACTCTCTTATTCATGAGGGATCTTTGAATAAAATAGTGATACACCAACTCTTCCCCTCCTATATTGCTAATGAAATAAGGACCATCCCAATGCATGTGAGCTAACAGAAGACTCAAGATTCTGGAGGCACAACCCGAAAGGATTATACTCGGTGCAGGATGGATATAGAATGGATACATGATACTACCAAGCCCAGCCGAACTGCTCCAAGATTCAATCGAGATGTTGGTGGAAATTCCTATGGGCACTCTTGATCCATCCAAAAGTGTGGATTTTTTGGTGGAGAACTCTTCATAACATAATCCCCACAGAGATGAATCTCTTGGTTCATCATGTACCAGCCAATGCCAACTCTGCAAATTTGGGTCTGATACAACCGATCACGCTTTATTTTGGTGTCCGACAATGAAATCTTGTTGGAAAAATAATGCATTCAAAAAATTCTCGAAAGGGCCAAACGATCCAATAATATGGAGATCTTTAGTGGATGAAGGAGCAACTTGATCGGAAGGACTTTGAATTCTTTGTGGTTTGTACCTGGGAAGTTTGGCACTAGAGGCTACAGCTCCTACACAAGGAAGATCGAAACCTAGATAAGGTCGGAGCAGATTGGAGCACTCGCCTGTTGAACGAATACAAAGATGCATGCACAAATATTAGCATTGCACCAACTCATAGCACTTGCAACACCAAAGCAAACGGCAAAGGCCAAAGAATAACCATCTATAGCTAGAGACAGTCGCGGCCTACAATGAGAATGCAAATATTTACTCGGTTGGTGGAGTAATACATAACCACGAGGGGCATATTCTGCTAGCTTGACAGAGTTGGGACACTTGCTTATAGGGTAGCTCTACCGCCTAATCTGGCTGGAGTACACAATGTGTAATGCCCAAGATATTATATCATGTTAAAATACGATTATAGATTTTGATCGAGATGAGTATGGAATACTAATTTAATGTGATTATTAAAGGGCTATTACGAGACCAATCGGGCCAAGTATATGAATTACATATCATGTGGACAGAAAGTCTGGCGCCCGAGCGGTAGTTTTTGACCGCCCGAGCGCCAGTGTTCATCAAATAAACATCTCGGGCAGAAGAGTTGGCGCCCGGGCGGTAGTTTTGACCGCCCGAGCGCCAAAGGTTATAATCGAGAGTGCTTGGGCAGAGAAGGCCGCGCCCGAGCGGTACATTATTACCGCTCGAGCGCCGGCGGAATGTTAAGGAAAAGTGACACGTTTCGTTTTCATGCAAGTCTGAATATATATATGTATATACAAGCAACGAAATTCTTCAGAAATGAGGAAAAGAGTCGGAGGGAATTCAAGAAAAATCCTTACGCCTTTATATTTCAATCCGTCCGTCAGATTTTAAATCCGACTTCAGTACCGAGTTCCTATCAGCGTAGGCTACAACTGGACGTAAGTTTTACTACGTTTTGACATGTTTGGAAAATATGATGTTGTTAGAATTGAATACACGGCATATAGGTTGTTCTTGACATGTTAGACAGCGTAGAATCGAAGTCAGATTAAGAAACGGACTGATTATGGAATTGTTATGAATTTCAGAATGAAATTGACTAGAATTGATATCAGATTTGTACCAGTGGTTGATTGTAAATGTTTGGAATTGATATAGGCTGATATAGTATTATCAGTATCGCAAGATTGTACTGTTGTACTGTCAGAATTTGATAGAACAGAGATGTTGTGATTTGATTAGGTTATTGATACAGAATATATTGATATTGTCATTGCCAGATTAAACAGTGACAGACTTTGAATCGAGACTTCAATTGTATCAGATCGACAACAAGAAAGGTATAAATAAATGTTGATTCGGGATTGCACAACTCGAGTTAGGTTTGACTTGAGTTTCCCTAAATCACATACTTTATTTTATTGCATTGATATTTGCAGATTATCAGATTGATATGTTATTGTATTGACTTAGAACAGAGTCAGAGTCCGAGTCTAGGGCAGACAGCCTAGCTAGGGCAGAACCGCCGAGTCTTTCTCAGAACCGATAAGACTCTAGACTTACGGTGTATCGACGAGCTTCAGATGTAGATCGACGTCTATCTCAGACAAACTCGATACAGCATACCAAAGTCTAAATTAGATTGGGATCCCTAGATTTGAGATAAGATAAGAGTAGATCACGAGTCATTGATTCATGTAGTCAGATTAGATACATGTTTCGATGTTTGTTTATGCTTTTATATATGTTTTATATGATTGCATTTAATACATTGTTTATAATAGGATATTTATATCTCACCGGATTTATCCGGCTGTTGTCTTGTTTGTATGTGTGCATGACAACAGGTGGGACAGGTACAGGGTCACAGAGATGAAGACAGACTGAGATTAGAGTGGTGATACCGGACTTGGACTAGAGCTAGGGTTTAAACACTTGATTGTAGTTGTTGAACCTGAGCATGTATGATTGTATATTTTATCAGAGTGATACTTTTATACTGATATGTATAGTAGTTTGATTCCATTACCTTCCGCATTAAAAAAAAAAAAAATTTAGACCCTGTTTATTATAATTGATTTAGTCCCAATGACGATTAAGAACATGATTAGCGTCCGGGTCCCCACAACAGGTGGTATCAGAGCGATAGATCCTTTAGATTGAGATAGAAGAGGCTAGTGAGCGGGGTAGATTGAGGTTTTCTTTCCTGCTTTTGAATGCTAGCATGTCTTACTGCTTTATTCCAGGTTACTTCTTTATCTGATTTGATATAGTAATATGTTTTATTGAGATTGGATCAGTACTGATTCTAGATCAGCAGTAAGATGATCAGAGGAGGATTGAAACAGAATTGTTGTATCTGTTACTAATCTATTTGATTATTAGATATGCCTCCGAGACGAGTACCAGAACAGGGAAGTACATCAAATACTCCAATGGATTTCACACCGACTCCAATGGAAACGTTATTGAAACGTTTTCAGTCATTTCATCCGCCGACCTTGAAAGGCACAGAGAACGCTGTAGAGTGCGAGAGTTGGCTCGATGATATAGAGATGTTGTTCGAATCCTTGGAGTATACGGATGAGAAGAGAGTGAAATTGATTGGACATCAGCTGCACGATGTTGCTAAGGACTGGTGGATCACGAGAAAGAGAGCCATGGAGCATAGAGGTACGATGATTACCTGGAATATATTTAGAACTGAATTTTATCAACGATTCTTTCCAGTGTCGTACCAGAAGGACAAGGGGGCGGAGTTTGCCAATCTAAAGCAAGGACCGATGAACATAGAAGAATACGTGTCAAAGTTCTCCTCCTTGCTGAAATTTGCTCCACATGTGGCTGATAGCGAAGAAGCTACTGCTGACCAGTTCATCAATGGCCTGAATCCCGATATTTTCACATTGGTGAACACAGGGCGACCAGATAATTTTACTGATGCCCTGAACAGAGCCAAGGGAGCAGAAGCCGGTCTGATGAGACAGAAAGGGGCTTCATTTGTGCCTCCAGCACCGAGACCACAGCAACCACCTCCCAGATTTGAGAGTGGCAGCAGTAGTGGAGGAAAGAAAGAATTTTTGAAAGCTAGGGGAAAGCAATTCAAGAAATCTGGCAGTAGTTCTTCCAGCTCCGGTGGTTCCAGACTGAGCCAGAGTTACACTGGAGTTTATTGCAAGACTTGCGGAGGAAGACATGCAACTGAGCAATGCCAGGGAGTGACCGGTAGTTGCAATGTTTGTAAACAGCCGGGACACTTTGCTAAAGTGTGTCCCCAGAGAGGTTCCCAAAGATCGCCGGGGGCCGAGTCATCGGGATCAGCAGCACAAACTGGGAGACGATCCGCTGCTGTTCATACATTCCAGCCAGCGGCAGCTCAGTCACAGCAGAGGCCAGGAGGAAGCCAGACAGTTGGTCAGCCTCCGAGACAGCAGGCCAGAGTCTTCGCTTTGACAGAGGAGCAGGCCCAGGAAGCACCAGATGACGTTGTGGCAGGTAACTGTTCTTTGTTTGGTTATCCTGCTTACGTATTAGTTGATACCGGTGCTTCACACACATTTATTTCTGAACGATTTGCATTGGGTCATGCATTGCCTGTAGAGTCGTTAGCTACTGTAGTGTCTGTCTCTTCTCCGTTGGGGATGGGTTTGATATCCATGAATTTGGTTAACCATTGTGTACTACAGTATGACGGGCATGAGATTGAGTTAGATTGCATCGTACTTGGGTTGTCAGATTTTGATTGTATTATCGGTGTTGATATGCTAACCAAGTACAGAGCGATAGTTGATTGTTTCCACAAGATAGTGAGATTCAGACCAGATATGGCTGAAGAGTGGAAATTTTACGGTAAGGGTTCTAGATCGAGAATTCCTTTAGTATCCGTATTATCTATGACTCGATTGTTACAGAAAGGAGCAGAAGGGTTCCTTGTATATTCAGTAGATTTACTGAAGTCGAGTCCAGCATTGGCAGATCTGCCAGTGGTACGTGAGTTTGCTGACGTCTTCCCAGATGAGATCCCGGGATTACCTCCAGTTAGAGAGATAGACTTCAGCATTGAACTGATGCCAGGTACAATACCGATTTCTAGAGCTCCGTACCGAATGGCACCAGTTGAACTGAAAGAATTGAAGGATCAGCTGGAAGATTTACTGGCCAAGGGGTACATCAGACCGAGTGTGTCTCCTTGGGGTGCTCCAGTATTGTTTGTAAGAAAGAAAGATGGTTCGATGAGACTCTGCATCGACTATCGGCAACTGAACAAGGCAACGGTAAAGAATAAATATCCTTTGCCTAGTATAGATGATTTATTCGATTAGTTGCAGGGTTCTTCAGTATATTCCAAGATCGATTTGAGATCGGGATATCATCAGTTGAGAGTCAGAGATTCTGATATCTCAAAGACAGCATTCAGAACCAGGTATGGGCACTATGAATTTATTGTCATGCCGTTTGGTCTGACGAATGCTCCAGCTGTATTCATGGGATTGATGAACCGTATCTTCCAGAAATATCTCGATGATTTTGTGATTATTTTCATCGATGATATTTTGATTTATTCAAAGAATATGAGTGAGCATGCTGAGCATTTAAGAACTGTGTTGAAAATTCTAAGGGCTGAGAAGTTATATGCTAAACTGTCGAAATGTGAGTTTTGGCTAAGACAGGTAGTATTTCTGGGTCATATTATATCAGGAGATGGTATATCAGTTGATCCCAGTAAAGTGGAAGCCGTGATTTCTTGGCCAAGACCGACATCAGTACCTGAAATTCGCAGTTTTATGGGTTTAGCGGGATACTACCGTCGTTTCATTAAAGATTTCTCGAGTATAGATAAACCAATTACTCAGCTGACTCAGAAGAATGCTCCATTTGTTTGGTCTGAAGAATGTGAGACCAGTTTTCTGGAGTTGAAGAAGAGGTTGACCAGGGCACCGGTGTTGACTATTCCCTCCGGTACTGGTGATTTTGTGGTTTATTGCGACGCTTCTCACAGAGGGTTGGGATGTGTGCTGATGCAACGAGGGCATGTTATTGCCTATGCCTCAAGACAGCTTAAACCACATGAGACTCGCTATCCAATTCATGACCTAGAATTGGCAGCCATTGTCTTTGCATTAAAGATATGGCGACACTATCTTTATGGTGAAAAGTTTGAGATATATTCTGATCATAAGAGTTTGAAATATCTGTTTTCACAATCTGAATTGAATATGAGACAACGAAGATGGCTTGATTTGCTTAAAGATTTTGATTGTGAAATCAAATACTATCCAGGAAAGTCTAATGCAGCAGCAGATGCATTAAGTCGAAAGGTATGTTCCTTATCCTTATCGACGATTGGTGTTTCAAATTTGATCGAAGACTGCTGTTTGTCTGGATTAGAATTTGAAACGGATTATAGACCGTTGAGACTCTATACGGTGCAAGTAGAACCAGAACTGATTATGAGAATTAAGGCAGCTCAGCGAAATGATCAGAATGTACAGAAATCAGTATCGATGGTTCGAGCAGGACATCGATCAGAGTATCAGGTACGTGATAACGTTTTGTATGTGAATAATCGTCTGGTTGTGCCGAATGTTTCAGATTTGAGACGACAGATACTGTCAGAAGCGCACAACAGTCGATTCAGTATTCATCCTGGTGGCAGAAAGATGTATAACTGATTTGAAAAGACAGTTCTGGTGGAAACAAATGAAGACTGACATTGCCGAATTTGTTTCCAAATGTCTGAATTGCCAACAGGTGAAAGCAGAAAGAAAGAAACCAGGAGGTTTATTACAGAGCTTGTCCATTCCTGAATGGAAATGGGATCACATTTCCATGGACTTTGTGACGCAGTTGCCACGTTCCTCCAAAGGTTGTGATGCGATTTGGGTCGTGATTGACAGATTGACCAAATCCGCATGTTTTATTCCGTACAAGATGACGTACAGATTTGACCAGATGGCAGAGATCTATGTCAGAGAAGTAGTCAGATTGCATGGAGTGCCGAAGTCGATTGTATCAGATCGTGATCCTCGATTTACTTCGCACTTCTGGCAGAGTTTGCAGCAGGCTCTCGGTACGCAGTTACATCTGAGTACCGCATATCATCCACAGACCGACGGACAGTCAGAGCGGACTATCCAGACACTGGAGGATATGCTGAGAGCAGTAGTGCTAGATTTTAGCACTAATTGGCAAGATGCAGTGCCTCTTTGTGAGTTTTCGTACAACAACAGCTATCAGACGAGTATTGAGATGGCTCCTTTTGAAGCGTTGTACGGAAAGAAGTGTAGATCCCCTCTTTATTGGGATGATATCTCTGAAGTACCTGAGATTGGACCAGATATGATCAGAGATATGACAGAAAAAGTGAAGCTAATTCGAAAGAAAATGAAGGCAGCACAAGACAGACAGGCCAAATATGCCAATGTTCGACGTAGACCGTTGGTATTTGAGGCAGGAGACCGAGTTTTCTTAAAGATTTCACCTGTCAGAGGAATGGTCAGATTTGGCAAGAAAGGAAAACTGTCTCCACGATATATTGGGCCTTATGAGATTCTCGAGAAAATAGGAGATCGTGCCTATCGACTCGCCTTACCGTCTTCATTATCCGGAATACATGATGTTTTTCATGTATCGTTATTAAGGAAATACCTTCCTGATGCTTCACATGCTATACAACCAGACGAGGCCGAGTTTGATGAATCACTGAGCTATGTTGAAAAACCGATTCAGATCATTGATCGTAAAGAAAAACAGCTCAGAACGAAGATGATTCCACTTGTAAAAGTGCAATGGACTCGTCATGGTGTAGAAGAAGCAACCTGGGAGACTGAATCAGATATGAGACAAGAATTCCCAGAGTTGTTTCGATGATGTAAAATTCTAATACAGTTCTGGATATACTCCTTGTTGATATGATTAATGCTTGTGATTTCGAGGACGAAATCATATCTTAGGAGGGGAGAAATGTAATGCCCAAGATATTATATCATGTTAAAATACGATTATAGATTTTGATCGAGATGAGTATGGAATACTAATTTAATGTGATTATTAAAGGGCTATTACGAGACCAATCGGGCCAAGTATATGAATTACATATCATGTGGACACAAAGTCTGGCGCCCGAGCGGTAGTTTTTGACCGCCCGAGCGCCAGTGTTCATCAAATAAACATCTCGGGCAGAAGAGTTGGCGCCCGGGCGGTAGTTTTTGACCGCCCGAGCGCCAAGGGTTATAATCGAGAGTGCTTGGGCAGAGAAGGCCGCGCCCGAGCGATACATTATTACCGCTCGAGCGCCGGCAGAATGTTAAGGAAAAGTGACACGTTTCGTTTTCATGCAAGTCTGAATATATATATGTATATACAAGCAACGAAATTCTTCAGAAATGAGGAAAAGAGTCTGAGGGAATTCAAGAAAAATCTTTACGCCTTTATATTTCAATCCGTCCGTCAGATTTTAAATCCGACTTCGGTACCGAGTTCCTATCAGCGTAGGCTACAACTGGACGTAAGTTTTACTACGTTTTGACATGTTTGGAAAATATGATGTTGTTAGAATTGAATACACGGCATATAGGTTGTTCTTGACATGTTAGACAGCGTAGAATCGAAGTCAGATTAAGAAACGGACTGATTATGGAATTGTTATGAATTTCAGAATGAAATTGACTAGATTTGATATCAGATTTGTACCGTGGTTGATTGTAAATGTTTGGAATTGATATAGACTGATATAGTATTATCAGTATCGCAAGATTGTACTGTTGTACTGTCAAAATTTGATAGAACAGAGATGTTGTGATTTGATTAGGTTATTGATACAGAATATATTGATATTGTCATTGCCAGATTAAACAGTGACAGACTTTGAATCGAGACTTCAATTGTATCAGATCGACAGCAAGAAAGGTATAAATAAATGTTGATTCGGGATTGCACAACTCGAGTTAGGTTTGACTTGAGTTTCCCTAAATCACATACTTTATTTTATTGCATTGATATTTGCAGATTATCAGATTGATATGTTATTGTATTGACTTAGAACAGAGTCAGAGTCCGAGTCTAGGGCAGACAGCTTAGCTAGGGCAGAACCGCCGAGTCTTTCTCAGAACCGATAAGACTCTAGACTTACGGTGTATCGACGAGCTTCAGATGTAGATCGACGTCTATCTCAGACAAACTCGATACAGCATACCAAAGTCTAAATTAGATTGGGATCCCTAGATTTGAGATAAGATAAGAGTAGATCACGAGTCATTGATTCATGTAGTCAGATTAGATACATGTTTCGATGTTTGTTTATGCTTTTATATATGTTTTATATGATTGCATTTAATACATTGTTTATACTGGGATATTTATATCTCACCGGAGTTATCCGGCTGTTGTCTTGTTTGTATGTGTGCATGACAACAGGTGGGACAGGTACAGAGTCACAGAAATGAAGACAGACTGAGATTAGAGTGGTGATACCGGACTTGGACTAGAGCTAGGGTTTAAACACTTGATTGTAGTTTTTGAACCTGAGCATGTATGATTGTATATTTTATCAGAGTGATACTTTTATACTGATATGTATAGTAGTTTGATTCCATTACCTTCCGCATTAAAAAAAAAAAAAAAAAAATTTACACCCTGTTTATTATAATTGATTTAGTCCCAATGACGATTAAGAACATGATTAGCGTCCGGGTCCCCACACAATGTGTTCCATGTTTCGATGCTGTGGAAGTATATAGCAAATCCTTCGCATGTTTTAAGTTATTAGTCGCTGCAGCTTGCTCTCTGTCATATGAATAAATACATGTCTGAATTCTAGACAGACAGGAACGGAGACTTCGGAACAAAACGACAAAGTTTGTCAAAGTCCAGTGGCTGAATCAATCAGTGGAGGAGGCCGAAGCAGATATGTGAAGTCGCCACTCGGAGTTGTTTGGTAAGACTTAATTTCGAAAACGAAATTTATTTAAGTGGGGGAGGAATTGTAGAACCCAAAATCAGTACACGTAAAACTCATGCGTTTATTGATTTGTTAAATCATTTATTTAATTTTAAAAAGATTTTTAACGATGCATGATTTATAATTTGCATTATTTTTAAATTATTACATGTTTATTTGAAGCACGTTAAAATGTTTTCTTGAGTTTTATGTTTCAGACGAATATTCGATACAGGATCGGGAAAAGAGACCAGTGACGATTTAGGCGATTTATGAAAATTTGGTATTTTATTTCAAGTCAAGGAAATTGATATTTTAAATTATTTATGGAATTTTAAGTATTTTAAAGCCTAATTTAATTTATTAGGTGATTTTAAGATTTTTAAGTTTTTCAAAAATACTAATTTGAATAGTTGGGGATTTTTAAATCTTGAAAGTATATCACATGTATATTTATTTAAATTTAGGAGTGCCAGTAAATTAGTGGAGATTTAATATTTTATTTAGCATGTTAATTTGTTATTAGTATTTTTAATTAATCTAATTATCATGTAATTAACTCCCTAACCTATACACACACACGCAAATACACGCTATACACACACACACTCGGCAAACACTCACACACACACACTTTCATTTTCTCTCTTTTTGATAGAACTATGGTTCTAAGAGTTTTAGCAGCATCCACCCCTTCCTCCTACAAACTTTTGAAGATTTTCACTCATTTTCGAGCAAGAAAACGTGCAGCAATCGTCTCTCAGTCATCTCTCGCAATCCACCACGTCGGTATTCGTTATTTTCGAGCGTTTAGACGCAAAGGCATGTATATTCTTTTATTTTTGCATTGATCTTGTCGAGTAAGTATTTTGATGTGTATGGTGTGTAAAAATTCGTTTGTGTTATGCAAAGTTTGAGCAAAAATTGTTGAAACGATTTTGAACAAGTTTTTAGATCTCAAAAACCGAGTTTGTTGTCATTCCGAATCCTGTGAATTTTCGGTAGGTTTTCTGGAATAACTTTCAATATATAAAATGTAGTATTGTTTGATATCTTCGATTTGACAGTAAATTCGTAATTTTCGGACACGAAACAAGTGCGTTATGATAATTTTCATGTGACTGCTCAAACTGTATAAAGGTGTGTTTTTTTTAGGATTTTCGAGCCCAACCGAGTGGGCGGCGCCTGAGCGGTAAGATTTTACCTCCCGAGCGCCAAGCTTTCTGAAAAAAAAAATTTAAATTTTTGTCTTGGGCAGGCATGCATATTGTATTAGTATGTTCGACGTGCAAAGAAATATTTTATGTTTTTGAGGTATGCTAACCGTCTTGTGACCAATTTATGAACGGGTTTGGAAGGCGGAAAACGTGTCCGGGGACTTCTCCACCCCCGGTAAAGTATGATCGGGGTTTTGATCAGGATTGGAAAGCGGTAAAATATGACCAGGGACCAATCCACCTAGTAAAGTATGACTGAGATCTTTTGTATGTGGTAGTGGACATCCCTGTCAGTCTGGTACTGTGGTTTAGTCTGATCTGGCGCACTATGTTATGGGTCACTTGCTTTGAAACATATCTCTACGCAAAATGATGATGATATGCATGTTTAAGTATGTATGATGCAATTACGTTTATGAAAATGTTTATAAATCGATGGAACATCTATGGTTATGTAGGTATGTTCAAAGTTAAGTTATGTATGTGTTACTTTAAAATGCATGTTGTTTTATTATAAGTTACTTGATATTCCAAGTTTATATATGTTGAATCATTAGACTCACTAGACTTGATCGATGCAGGTGAGGACGAGTTTGAGGAGACGAGAGGCGGAGACCAGTGAGATGGCTCGGAGTAGGTGGAGGACTAACCAGAGGATCGCTTAAGTTTAAGGATTTTTATGCATGTTATTTATTTACTCTAGTTTTAACGAATTACTTTATGATGTTTTAAACAAGTACTTGTTGTAAGTTTTTATAATTTCAAATATTTGTTCAAGCATTTAAATTATTTGGCATTTTGATTGAGAATTTCTTGTTTAAGAAAAAATTTTATATTCCACAAATTTTAAGTTTGTTTAAAAAATATGGTACGTTACAACACAACACGATCGATGCTACATACTAGACTTGGGAATCAATTGTGAAGGTATGTATTGTATAGTACTTTGACCTTAATTTAAACAAGTCTACCGATTACTCCTTCCCTTGATGATTGATGCAGCATGACCCGAGTTTTAGAGCAATGCGGCATAAGCAATGGATGCATTTCAATGATTGGGCTGAAATATTCGGAAACAATCGAGCTACTGGGGAGAATTCAAAGAATTTTGAGAATGTGTTATAAAAAGTTCTTAAACTTGGTGAAGGACTTCCCAACAGAGAGTTCATTGGTGAGACTCGTACATTTATCTTTTTGATGGTGTAGATGATTCAATATCTGAAACGCATACGCCAACGTCTAAAACAAATGCAGGTACATCTTATAAAAGAAAGAAAATGAAGCACACGAGCGAGAATGATGAATCAATAGTCGAAGCAATCAACAACCTCGCTCACATAGCGAAAGACATGATGTCACAACTGATCAAGGAAATTTTTGCGGACGACAAAATTTCGGATGTTTATATAGTTTTGGATGCATTGCAGGGTCTAACCGAGCTTCAGAGGATGAACAAGTTGTTGCAGCTAAGTTGTTGTTCAACAACCATAACAACTTGGCACTATTAAAAAGACTTGGTGAGTGTAGAAGGATTTGTTTGGTTAAGAGGTTGTTGTGTGGTGACTAATGGTTACAGATTTAAGTTTTTTTTGGAACACTGGCTTTTGAATTGGTGATCAACCATAACTTAGTTTTCTGTAATAGTGGATGAAAGGGATGTTGTACTCTCTTATTTTGTCACGTGCATGCACTTGTTTTTAACTAAAAGTGGTTCAATTAAAACTACTTTTGATTTTCTGTATGTACTATTTTCTTACATACACTACTGCAATACCAATGACTTTTATTACATACCTTTGTGCAATTCCAATTAAATTTTACTTAGTGCGTACAACTTTTTTCATGTTACAAATTCTAAATTTACAATTGTCATTTCCAGACTGAGTGTAATAGAGTTTTTGATTACCTTTTTAATACATTTTTTTATGTTAACTTTTTTTTTACATAAAACAATTATCTTAAAAAGAAATCCTCCTTCAGTAATGTCATTCGAATAAAAAAAATAAAAGTAGAACATTTTTACGGTTAGTAATTTAAAGATGTGTTGTACAACAAAAGCACAAGTCAATTAGCGTTACAATTGGTCATTTACATACAACTACACTGCATGTAATAAAGACTTGCACATTGCCGCACCATATGCAGCAATTATACATACATGAACATGAAATACCCATTACATATAATGTGTGCAGAAATGACAACCGAATAGACAGTTGTACATACATTTAACCAAAATTCACAGTATATCATCATATTGTAACTTACTCGATGAAAACAACAAAAGGGTGGTGCCATAACTGCACATAATAGTGTACTAAAAAATTTAAGCATTGGAGTCATCTGATGATCGGTCAACAACAGCAACCTTCTTTGATATTTGGTCGTGGGATTTGATGTGATTTTCCTTTGACTCGATGTGGATACCAAAATTCAAATACATAGCTTTGTTCGTCTCCAGAGCATGACACTCATGGACGGAAGCTGTGTGGCACAACTTCTGCTTCTTCTTACTATTTTTGGAACAACTTCAACTTGCTCAGCAGTTAAGAACTTGACTTCACTACCAGCTACTTCATGCTCACTGCACATAAATTTTTCATCATCAGAAATGAGATCAATGACAGGTAGCTGGTACTTGCTGGTCACAGTTTCTTTAGAGCCATTTTTACAAGATAAAGACATTGTGCACCATAGAAAGAAGCCCCGTACAATGTTGTGTTTTCTATAGTAACATAATAAGCATGCTTCATATTTATAACAACAAGAATTTAATGATTTCAGTTGTCCAACTAGTTGTATTTAATAAACAACATTTCCTAGATATTGTATTGATGCACATCATTACTAGATCAACACCTATCAAATATTTTGAAACCAACATTGTACCAAAAATTAATACACTTCAACACGAAAACAATAAATAAAAAATTATAGCTTACATTAACTACCAAAATTGTACACCTAATTAACTTTTTGGGACAAGAATACATAAGAAAAGAACACACTTTATCAACATAAATTGATAAGTAAAGAAATGTCGTACCAATAAAATTAATAAGTAAAGAACATAATTTACTAATTTGTCCACTTGTAATTAAGAAACAACCAACACTAAATATGTTACACAGCAAATTCGAATTAAAAATAAGCGTGCTAAATTTAAAATTTGAATGGACGAGAAACGAAATTTTCATAACATGCATCAGAGAACTATGTGTGACACCAAAACATTTGACAAAGTAGTTCATCGGTTGATACAATGACTTGTGGTTCTTCAACATGCAGAAATGAAGGTGCGGCAGACAACACTTCGGAATATATGTTACTTAAAAGTTTTGTACGAAACAGATCAACTGAAGACTACAATTAACATTGAAACAAGAATTTATAACATGAACGAAGCTTATTCTAAAGAATTATCTATGGAACAGAAGTAATTTCCAAATCCTCCAATAACTTTCCAATCTTCTCGGACAACTTCTCAATTTTCATACCTAAGTTGTGATTCTCACGGCTTAAATAAGATACTTCCTTCATTAGCTCAACTAATTTCTTACTTTGATTTGTCCTCGGAGTTTTTCTACTTTCTTAACCTTTGTAACAAGCACTAGGAAGACGATAAACTTTGGCGTTGGCCTCAAGCCATCTATCGTACACTCCAGGCTTCCTTCCCACGAACATGACGTATGTTTTGGTCTGCATTTAAGAGAATATATATTTTAATTTTTAAACGAAATATGTATGTACAAAATACTTTACTCTGATTAATAAAATGGATGGAGTTAAATAAGTTAACAAGTATCACATTGACCAACAAATACTTTTTTCGGCAAAAATCACCATCTAATATACTTTCCCACCGACTACGTCGTTGGTGCCTTAGATTTTCTCCTTGAAAAGAACCTTGTATGGTGTACAACAAAAAATCAACGGTCCACAAACATGCAAATTTTTCTTTCACAAAACACAAAGGCATGGAAATTAATGAACAGAAATGAAAAGTTGTACACTTTCGTTCTTCTTCACATGTAGAACAGATCGGAAACTTAAAAAAAAAATCATAAGATTTATTTGTAACCCATCACCTTAACTGCCCTTCACAGATCTACTTCGGTTCTACATCAAATGTGCGATCTAACAAATGCCAACAAGCAGCGTTGAGTGAGAGAGTAGTTGCGTAGATCTGTGCTTCGGGTCAAAAATACGAAGCCTGATATGTATTGTGATAGG
The DNA here is from genome assembly GCF_022965805.1 of Primulina eburnea. Taxonomy (NCBI): domain Eukaryota; kingdom Viridiplantae; phylum Streptophyta; class Magnoliopsida; order Lamiales; family Gesneriaceae; genus Primulina; species Primulina eburnea. The sequence goes on from NC_133108.1 coordinate 10,867,422, forward strand.
GGTAAAGTTGAAAAATTAAATATTGTAGTAGTATTTATCCGGAAAAAATAAATAGAACCAAACAGAAATGAAGTTTAAAGACTCGTACTAAATGTCCATGTACTAAACTCTCTTATCTCTTATATTATCTTTCAATTATTAATCTCATCATACGTATCAAGCGATGACTTAATGTGTAATTCAATTTGTACATGTAGCATAACCTTAAATTTAATTGATTGATTGTCTTGATTTGGATAAAAGGAGACTTGATTTAAGGAATGATTTGTGGAATTTATTTTAAATGAGAGTTAGCTTGATTATATTTTAAATGTATCATAATTATTATTAATGTTTAATTTGATGTATTGTGGATTCTAAATTCATTTGATTTTTAGTAAAATTGTAATTAGTCCGATAAGTTGATATGTTTTGGGTTTTAATTTTGTAACTTGTCAAATTTTAGTTTTTAGCCAGTGACTTGGATTTTTCCGGTTTTTTTTGTCTGAAACTGTTAAATACATCGAATATTGCTTATTTGGCATTGATGTTTTCCTATGTGGTTCATGTGACAAGAATAAAATTATATTTCACATTACGACAAACTTGTTTTATCTCATTTTTAAGTTTTGAGATTGTTTTGCTTCATTTTTCCCTTTATTTTTGATCAAATGAATTTTAATGTGATACACGATTTGTATTCTTGCCTCGTGCCAAATATAAGAATATTTGTGTCAAATAAATCATATGGATTTAGTGTCTTCAGACAAAAAAAATATATTAAAAATAAAAAAAAATATCAAAGTTACTGTATGAAAACTAAAATTTTGACAAATTACAAAATTAAAACTCAAAACAGTAATTTTTTCTTTGATTTTTTAACCCTAATAAGCAGGGAAATTGCAATCATGGATTACAAATCCATCTATCACAAGGTTTGGAAATGATTAAGGAACATGTTTTAACAAGACATGATTGCAATCAAAACTGCTTTCAACATGATTTGAACTTACATGGCATATAAGCTGTGTTAGTTTCTTGCCTGTTTTGTGTTCAAATTGATAAAAATTTAAATTTTCCTTTCGTGCGCGTCAATAAATAATAGGGTCTTTCAAATGAAAACAGACCGATTTCATTTCAATTGAATGTTATATTATAGTCATTAACATAAAAACAACTCCAAGTTTCATTCATGTTTGTGGCTATTCTCCGATAAAATGTGTGCTTGCCCAAAAGACTGTAGAGCAAACACATAATGGAAAACTTCAAAATAAAATTTTACTACAAGACTCAGACAACCATGACGACAAGGAAAAGGTCCTCTGATTCAGCCCAAATACAATGCAGTGACAGAACACTCCATCTTTAATTCATTATTTCCTTTGAAGCCAAATTGAGACCATTGATCAAGCCTTGGAACGTTTTGATTTCTTTTTAGCAGATGGGCCGTCAGAAGCAGAAGCAATATATGATTCCGCATCGATTTTCTCCGCAGATTTTTGCCTCCCAAACTCCTTTGCTTTTTTCTGCAAAAAAAAAAAAAAAAACAATGGAGAAATCAAGACTAGTCATGCAAATTACAAAAAGTGAACTAGCTATTTTTAATATGGAATACTAGGAATGGCTTGTGACAGGGTCATGGGACCTGGAGATGGTTTGCTAAAAATATTAGGTTGCAGGCAAGCTATTTACTGCCAGTACATATGGACTACCGGCCATGATGCTTTCCTATGCGTCACTTCATGTCTAAATGCTATCCATATATACTTGAGCCTATCACGCTTTCCCTATACATAATCAACCTCACATTGATGCATTCTCCAAAAAAAATTTAGATGATTGGGCCGAATTACCTTCAAAGACGATGTAATTGTAGCCACATCGCTCTTTTCAGCACTAAGAGTGTTGGGATCTTGTCTTTTAGGTTCCTGAAACACCAACCACAATTCACTAAGAACATGAATTTATGAAGCCAGAACACAGAGAGCAGATGCCACTTCTACACTGACCTCTGGAGGTACAAATGCCTCTTCTCGTTTCCTTTTGCTTTCCACCGTTTTTTCTGCTTGTTTCTTTTGCTTCTCTTGCCATTTCCTCGCTTGCTTCTTCTTATCACTAAGGAAATATTCTCCACTTTCCAATTGTAGATCAATCTAAAATTCAAAAAGCAGAATCAAATGCTAAAATCATAGAAAAACCAATCTAACAGATCTAGAAAGAAAATGCAGAAGTTCAAAAGAGTTCAGCAGTAGTAGATCATTATTCGCCAAGCAACTGCTCAGGACAATGAAAAAGGCTGCATGGAAAGGAATGTCAATAATTGGTCAGGAAACAAAAGAAAATGGCATCAAACTCACCTGACTAGGTTGCTGTGGTGGAGGGAATGGCGTGTAGGATTTCTTCTCTTTAGTCTTAACTTTCTTTTGTTTAACGTTTTTCCTGCGATCCAAAGTAAATGGAACTAATGAATCCAGCACCACAAAGTTGACTCTTTTAGTAAACTTACAGGTGAGAAATCAGCATAAACAAGTGATGTACTTCTTGAATGAGGGAAGAAATCGGTCCCAGTTCTCATTTGCTAGTGAGGGATCTTTTGCAAGTTCTCTTTTCATCATCAAGATCTATTTCATAGAAGGTGTGTTCGATTAGAGGAGGAAAAATAACATCCTCAAATCAAATGCATGAAAATGTAAAAGAAGATAATATCACCACCATGCATAGATTTGATCACTCACCTTGATGTTATATACTGGATGCATTTTGTTCAGAATGCATTCCTCCACAACCTTCCTCACTTGTTTTAAACCTTTAAAAGTACCCATTGCGGCGACCGTGTTTCCCTAGTCATTTTCAAGGCAGAAAACAAGCAACCGATATTTACAACTTATGCTTGAAATGAAGACTCAAGTTCAATTACAAAATTGAACTTGAACATAATGTGTTTATCATGAGAGAGATCACAAATGATAACCTGAACAAGGATATAGCAGCCAGTTAAGATTTCCAGGGCCTGCATTTCATTAATTGATATTAGGGTCACGGATTGCCATTAATGATATTGAAACATAAAGAGAAGCAAAATATCAAAATGTCAAAGTGCCTCGACACGAGAGGAAGATCCAGCCAGTGAATGATAATAACCTTTCAGAACCACAAACTTATGTTACGATCTCACTCTAATGTGAGCTTCTTTTTGTAAATTATATTTTATTTAAAACTCAAGTTACATACCTTCAGAGTAGAAGAATTTGGACCCACTAAATGTTGTCTTCTTTTTACAAATCGTTCCTACAGCAAAACAATAACTTTCTGAGACAAAACGCATTTATACGTAACTACCAGTGTGATCATATGTATCCACATCAAATTGGACAAGCATGATATAAGATATATTCTGCAAAGCAAGAACATATATTCCACCATTCAAGCTTTAAAAAAAGAAAGAAATTTTATTTATATCTTCAATATTTCTTAAGGAATGGTGACTAACTGATTGGGGACCCTATCGCGCACAAATATGCACGTCAAGCTACTAACCACAGACTAACTGAACGGGTTTTAAGCCAAAGAAAATGAGAAGGCTCACTTTTTGGCTAACACCCAATAATTTTGTAATACTGTTTTTACAACCACAGGTTAACATATTTTGGGACAAACGCTAGAAAAAATTATTGGTGGATGCACAAAATATATTAATATGTATTGATGAAAAACATACCTTGTTACGCACCAAGTTACCGACCTTGATGATATCACACTGCATCTCATCATTCATAATTTTTATTGCCTATGAGATGACAATGCTAAGTAAGCACTTGAACTTAAGATTTTCCGAGAATTGCAAAATCACAATTTTAGCCTTCCACAAACCAATATTAAAAAAAAACAAATGTATTTTTCAAACGCAGGAATCCTGATATGTCAACAGAAACTGCATGCTAAACAAGAAAAGGAAACATTTGTGACAACTAACTTTTACAAAGTCTTTAAGATCCCCCAATAATTCAGAAAAGATAGTTAGATGAAATTAGAGAAAAAAAACTGCCTGACTAATTGTACTATTAACGAGACAAAATAAAAGAGATGTAACCTGAGGGGCAGGAACACTTCTTGACAAAAGTTTAATGAGATCCCTAGCCTTTACTATTATATAGGGATCCCTGGTCTTTCTGGTAGTTGAAACAGTCATGCATCCTTCAACCTGAAGACAAATAAACAAGCCGTATATCAGAACAAAAAATACATAAAGAGGGAATGTAGAAAATCTATTTTCATCACTCTTCTTTCAAACCGTCCCCCAGATTAAGAATGTTGTTTTTAAATTTTAGACATCTAATCTAGGAGAGGTACAGTTAACTTACAAAAATAACGAATAAAAAAGAACCAAACACATAAAATCACTCACCAAATTCAGTTCACAAGCAATTCCATGTTCTTTTAATGAGCCTTTTACAATAGGCCAGCACTCTTGCAAGTATTTTTCTAAACGAAGAGCAAAGAAGCGTTAAAATGTCAGAATACAAACTGCAGCAGAAAGTATTAAAGCATTAGTGACAGTATTATGAACAGTGGCAATGCTTGATGCCAAAATTTATTTCGTTTTCCTTCAGGATCAGAGGGAAAAACAGGGAGAAAAACTTAAAAGAGGGAAATTTCATGCCTCCTAAACTAACTGTTGAGAGAGAGAGAGAGAACAGACGGCCCCTTCCGCATAAACTTTTCTATGTAAATATGTTTTTTATATATAATATATACTACATATAATATAACTCAATGCCCTCAATGTTACTAAAGGTCTAGTTTTCAGTTTCACCCATCTAAATTCAGACTTCTGGCTCCACTAATGTCCTGAAGAGTGCTACTCTAATAGTATCACAAAGGATGAAGTGGTCAAGCCTCGTCGGATTCTTCTAATATCCCTTCAAACAGAGCCTCAAGTTTATGTAGAAGTAATTTTGACTATGTTTACTAACAATATGCTTCGTATTAAACCGAAAACAGGAATCTTGCAATCCACAATGACCTGAAAGTAAAGGAGAAACACTTCAATAGACCATTTACCCAGACAAGTAAAGTTAGCGTGCCACCCGAAATTCAATTCAGTCCGAATTCAAGATTGCCCAACAAAAAATTAGTTTAGCCTAGCAACAACAGCACGTAGTCTAACCACATGTAAGCGAACAGAAAATAGAAATCGATGATACATACCTCTGTATTGAGGGAAGAGAGTTGAAAAAGAACTGACTTCCAGCATGCCTGGTTCGTTCCAAGATGGGTCGAACTTGTCGATTTTCCAGTGATCTATGCTTGGGTCGTCCCATGGCTTATCTTTATCATGCTTCCCCTTGTGTCTCGTCCGCGGCTTTTCCTCCGCATCAGAGCCATTATTGTTGGCTTCCTCAGATGAATCTTTACCCATTTTTAACTGTCAAAAACCCAAACCAACAGGAAGAACAGAAGAAGAAGAAGAAGAAGACGCGAGGCAAACTGAATCCGCCACACACAGGACAACGCCTTACAAGGTGTGGAAACGGCAAGGGTTTATGTTAAACAAGCCGGTTCTTTTAATACAAAAACAACCCGGTCACACGAGTCATGGCTTTTTTCCTCAAATAATATAAAAATAAAAAATAATTATAAAAACATTGCAATCTGATTTTTTGGTAAAAGTATAACAAAACGGACAACACTGACATGAGGATTTTAATTAATTTAATAATTAATTTAATTTACTTTTTTATTTTATTTAAAAAAAATAGTTATGAAAAGAATCTGATCAAAACCAATCATGTTGTTTAAGAATTACTATTATCTAAAAATTTTGATGATCGACAAAATCAAAACAGCACTTAACTGTTTCAGGAAACAACTGCAATCTTTTGTGTTTAACATGAACTAGTTCAACTGTCTAAACTTACAACCGTATAGTCTTCAACCGCTTGAATTTCAGACCGCCTACCACTCAACCGTTTGAAGCAGAAGAAGTTCAAATTTCTCAACCGGGTGTTCGAACACTTTATATCGAGTCATTAAAGAGCTATTTATCGCTTACTCAATGAAAGACATTCTTTGACCAGTTCAGGACATTCAATGGTTTTGCACCGCTACAAGTCAACTATGTTCTGCAACAGTCCGGATATTGATATGTATTAATGTCACTATCCCAAAAAAAAAAAGATTACTTATATCCTACAAATTCTGATGATAAAACAGTTTTCATAAAAGGATACTCAACAGTAACTCTTCAAGGAATATGATTCAAAGCTATGCTAGTAAAGAGAACATTAAATGCTTTGTTGAAGAACATTTAATATATTTGCAGCTGATAGTGACACATCATTCCAAGATTATAGGTTAACGTTACTCATCTCTTTTCGACCGTTGGAATGACAGCTTATGTAAAAAGAGCTGGAAGTATGAGAAAAAAAGACACGACAACGAGATACATAAATCGTCAAGCTTTCAACATTGTGATTATTACAAGCCTGCATACTTAAAGAATTTGAGCGCAATCAAAGATCATATACCTCATCGCACATCAAGCACTCACTCAACAGAAAGTTATTTGATCATTCGAGGATCATATTCACGCTACTAAAACAGATTATTTACTTACATCAGTAACATTTTGGTTATTTGATTAATAGTGGTGTATGGTGAATCGGGGGTTCTTAAAATTCAGATGTGTAAAGTGATCACTAAGAATTCCAAAACAGGCAGTGTGATAAGTCTTAATTGGAGTGGGCAGTTGCAAAGAGTTGTAAAGCCAAAGTCTTTTAGTGGAATCCTTCCTACAGAGGAACAAAGGGGTGACGTAAGAATGTTTTTATCCGAACATCCATAAAAGTTTCGTGTTTTTATTTTTCGCAAGCTTTTACATTTCAAAACATATCTTGTTGATTAGACTGCCAACCGGTTAAAACTATCATTAGAAATATAGAATCGTTTTCCGCACTTTTCAAGTGGTTCATATTTCTAACCGTTTGAGAAAAACTTTCAACCGCCTAAAAACGGTTGGAAACAAATTTTAAAAGCAAATAATTTTCAAAGAGTTTATTCACTCCCCCTCTAAACTATTTCCTGATCCCAACAAATGGTATCAGAACAGGGTTCTCTCAAACATCGATATCTGCAATTTATACATGTCATCTTTCAACAAAATTCCTATGTTTTCTAAAAAGACTATGATGACTGGAAGATTCGTATGCAGGTGCATTTAGTAGCCCAGGACGATGACATGTGGTATGTCATCATTGACGAGCCTATGAAGATCTTGAAAGTCAATATAGCTGTGGTTACAACTGAAGGCTCTCCCCAAATGGTGGAAAAGCATCAATCTGAATGGACAGATGAGGACAAGAAGAAAGCGAATATTGACAATGTCACAAAAGACATTCTTTATAAAACCCTGGATAAGAACATGTTTGAAATATTAAAACTTGCTCCACAGCAAAGGAGATATGAGGAAAACTCACACAACTGTGTGAGGGCAACGACCAGACCAAAGAAAAAATCTGACAGTCACTATCCAGAAATTTGACAATGCAAAGATGAAGTCGGGAGAAACCCTCGCAGAATTTTATGAACGGTTTAGTGCTATTATTATTGAACTTATTTCACTAAGAAAATAATATCCTAACCGTGAAATTGCCTTGAAGGTAATGAGAGCACCTCCTAGAGAATGGGACGTGAAGACAATAGCGATACGAGAATCTAAAGATCTGAACAAGCTGGAGCTCCACGATCTCTTTGTCGATCTTAAAGCGTACGAGTTCGAGCTTGGAATACGAACTGAAGAAGAACCATCCACTTCTCAAACAATGGCCCTGGCAGCTACCACAGTGACTCTTCCAATCAAAGAGCCCTCGAGTAAGAAATCGGCTGACCAACTTAGCAATGAAGTCATGTCCCTATTTGTTAAGAAGTTTAGTGAATTTATGCGTAAAAATCAATCTCAGATGACTAAACCTTATTTCAAAAAGGACCATACAGATGATGCTCAAACTTGCTTTAACTATGGAAAGAATGGACATTTTATTGCAGTGTGCAACAGGCCGAAGAAAGATGAAAAGAGACCGATTAATAGGAGACGGTCCAAAGATGACAAAAAATTCACCAAAAAGAAAAACCGACGAGTTTAATTTCAGAAAAAGATAAAATCAATTGGGTGGGCTTAGATTCAGAAAGGTCCATCTCCGAGGTATCTACGAGTGAAAGCGACGATGGACAGTAAAATGTCTCATGGCTGATGAAGACTCGGAATCCACTGATGAAATGGTATTTGACTTCAACTCTATTGAATTTACACGAAAAGACCTTGTTACAGCAATACACGACATGGTAAATGAGTTTAAGGGACTATCACAGCAATTCGATGAAGCTAAAGAAGAAAAACAGGACTTAAAAAATAAGTTAACTCTCTCAAGCTGCTCGCAACAAAAGGAGGTTGACGCTTGAAAATGAAGTTAAGTCTGATAGTGGCTGAGAATGATGACCTGCGTAGATTGTTCCATGCCACGTTAAAAGAAAATAAATGATTGATGAACACAATCAACACATGGAACAAATCTTCTGCTTCTCTTGAATTGATGCATTAGATGCAAAAACCGGCCGGAGACAGAACCGGGCTAGGTTACAGCATCAATGAGTGCAACACCTCTGAAGCACAAACTCAACCGCTACTAGAAAAATACAATTTAAATCAATTAAATTTGTCAGATCTAGTACGGTACATGAACATAACGAGCTTGAAGTCCAAAGCAATCAGAACGTAAAACCTGAGAACAATGGAAGACAACATAGCATAGGGTATGTCAAATTTGAGAATGCTAAATCCAACCGATCGTCGCTTAAACGCAGACAAATTATGTGACAAAGGTTATACTGTTGGAATCATAATTTCGGAGTTTGACAATTTGAGTGTTTGAAGATTACAGAACTGATCATGGAATAAGACAATAAAGATTGTGTTTGTAGTCTTCACACAAAGACAATAAAGATTGTGTTTGTATTCTTGGCATAAGAGACATTAAACATTATGTGGATTGTAAAGTTGCGGCCTACAATCGAGAATGTGCTAGAAGTTTAAATTAAGCAAGAGATAAGTCCTATGTTGAAATAGATTTGTTCAAGGAATTGTATAAATCAAAGTCTTCTAGTGGATCCTTCCCAATGAGAAAAATGGGTGACATATAAGTTGTTAATATCCAAACATCTATAAACAACTTCGTCTATATTTTTTTATTGCATTTACTTATCATTTATTCTATTTTTAGGATGCATTGTTGAAGCATTTTTTTTTATATTTTAAATACCAAAATATTGCATATCAAGCATTTGATAAAATACTTCAACCAAAATATTTTTTGCTCATTCAACTTGCATATCTTTTAAATACTTTACAAAATATTTAATCAGTTTCTACGAATAATTATTTTGAGTATTTTCCGCTTGATTTGAAAGCCAAACTCAATTTAATTTATCGGTGTTCAATATTTAAAGAACCGAGCTATTGTAACTCAACGATTATCCCCTAAATTGATCTTATCATCAGCATTATTCCTCTGAAAAATAATTACAACAATCAAATTAAATGAGGAAACATTAAAAATATTGTAATGTAATTTTTTTTTTAAAAAGTATATTATAACAAACTTACCATAACACATCTAAAATTTGCATCACCATGTCTATATCAATAATCTGCTTGTGGATCGATGGGGGTTATGAAACGACTAGTTATTTAATCGTACACATCGCATATTCACGTGTCATGCCATATTTTCGATTGCAAGCTTACCATCAACAATCAAATTGACACGATCATCAGGAATGTCGCATAATGGATCTAGGCAATACTCAAACCTGGAATAATAATACACAAAGTAAACATAATAATGAGTGTATAATAGAAAAAAAAAATTCCGAAATAATAAATAATTCTTAATTAATTTATACAAGTAAAATGAAAATCGGTCATACTATTTCACATTTGCCAGTAGTTGGTGCATTATACAATTCACGGTAGAGAAATGCTAGTACAACAATTGCACAACTGTTTTTAGAAACCCAGTTAATGTTTGGAGAAGACGTAAGTACATCAAGTTTATTGAACAACCATACAAATTAGGTAACATACATCCTCCGATAATCATCAATGTCACACATCGAGTATACCGTTCTACTTCTGAATTTGAACTATTATCGTTAATCAAATTTGATCTACAATATTGATCCAGGGCTAACATTACCAACTTGCATCGTTATTGCTCTCACAAACTTGAAGATGAAATGTATGGGTTTCCCGGCGTCATCTTTCAACGAGAGCCGTAATCAAATGATTATCATCTTTGAGAAATCCACAACAAATAATGTTATAGAAATACTGTCCAGCGTTAAATTATCGGATCGGTGCACCTTTAAAATTTTATCCAAATTATTTGATGATATCACACTTTACTATGAGTTTTTTTTCTATGTGAAATACTGTCCAGCGTTAAATTTTATCATGTATTTAATATATAAAAATTAAATAATGAGAAATAAAAAGATTTAATTTGTATAAATATAATAATTAGAATTTTAAAATAAAAAAAATTATGATAACATTAAAAATAAATAAATAATAATAATAACATTAATAAAAACACTTAATAATTTTGATATAAAATTATCGGATCGGATCGGTGCACCTTTAAAGTTTTGATATAAAATTATCGGATTGGATCGGTGCACACTTTACATATGAGTTTTTTTTCTATGTGAAATACTGTCCAGCGTTAAATTTTATCATGTATTTAATATATAAAAATTAAATAATGAGAAATAAAAAGATTTAATTTGTATAAATATAATAATTAGAATTTTAAAATAAAAAAAGTTATGATAACATTAAAAATAAATAAATAATAATAATAACATTAATAAAAACACTTAATAATTTTGATATAAAATTATCGGATCGGATCGGTGCACCTTCACACAATTTTGATATAAAATTATCGGATCGGTGTACCTTTAAAGTTTTATCCAAATTATTTGATGATATCACACTTTTACACTTTACATATGAGTTTTTTTCTATGTGAAATACTGTCCAGCGTTAAATTTTATCATGTATTTAATATATAAAAATTAAATAATGAGAAATAAAAAGATTTAATTTGTATAAATATAATAATTAGAATTTTAAAATAAAAAAAAGTTATGATAACATTAAAAATAAATAAATAATAATAATAACATTAATAAAAACACTTAATAATTTTTTGGGGACCCGGACGCTAATCCATTCCTTAATCATCTTTAGGAATATTTAATCATTCATAATAAACATGGTCTAAAAATTTTTCTTTTAAAATGCAAAGCGGAAATATAATGTAATTAAATTCAAATTACATATTAAACATAACATACAATTATTGTATGATCTACAATAATCCGACTAGGTTCAACTATAAGTCAGTGCTGAACCCTAAGTTGCTTCAAAGTCCGGATCTCCACGCTATCTAGTCCAGCCTCGTTCTCTTCGTGACCCTGATCCTAGCCCACCTGTTGCCATGCACACATATAAACAAGACAACAGCCGGATAACTCCGGTGAGATATAAATATCCCAGTATAAATCATGTATACATGCAATCATATAAATCATATAAGAGCATATAACCAAATTCATACCCTATATCAACATCATGATATAAATCAATAACAAGCGTAAATCATATTCTAAACATGTACCCTAATCAGGAACATAATTCAATATCTAGAATAAATCCTATTCTAAGCATGTACCAATATCAGGAACATAAATCAATATCAAGAATAATTCTTATTCTAAACATGTACCAATATCAGGAACATAATTCAATATCTAGAATAAATCCTATTCTAAGCATGTACCAATATCAGGAACATAAATCAATATCAAGAATAATTCCTATTCTAAACATGTACCAATATCAGGAACATAATTCAATATCCAGAATAATTCCTATTCTAAACATGTACCAATATCAGGAACATAAATCAGTATTAATCAATACCATTCAATCTAGCTGTCACTCAGGCTAGTGACTCTACGTTTTAGACTAGACTCAATCCTAGTCTAGGGATCCCGGTTTCCAGATGTGGTATTCCTATATCGAATTCCGTAAAGGATGGAACCATAATCTCTATTACTCGATATAACCAGTGCCCTGGTATTCCTATATCGAATTCCGTAATAGAAGAATTCCAATACCCTTTACTCGATATAACCAAATATGGTGTTCCTATATCGAATTCCGTAATAGATTCCATTACTCGATATAACCAAACATCCAGTGTCCTGACCTAACCGTCAAGGACTGTAGCTCTATCGCTAATATCCTATCTTGAGACATCGTGCAATGTGCCGTGGCGATACCACCACTATCCGGCACTTCTGTCACAAGATAACTCGTCTAATACCTGTCATCTAATATCAAGAGAACAAGTACATCAATCAACTTAATGCAAATATCAATGCAATAAGGTAAAGTATGTGATTTAGGGAAACTCGAGTCAAACCTCCCTCGAGTTGTGCAATCCCAACTCAACATTAATTTATACCTTTATCTTCTCGGTCTGACGAAGAAGAAGAAGTCCCGACTCTATCTCGGTCCATTCCCAATCTGGTAATAACAGTTGAATATGTATAATATCAATACACAATTCAATTCAATACCTGTTCTGATCAATATCAAATCACAATACAATCTGATCAATGTCAATCGACATACGGTATATCAATACAATCTAAATCAATACCGACTCTGATCAATTTCAATCAACTGATGTTTTGACGGCATAACAATACTATCTCGATAATCCCGTCAGTCCAAACATCACGGATATAATACCAGAACTCATAATCAATATCGATACCAGTCATAATCTCAATAACAATACATATCCGATATGAATTCTCAGTCACATCGACTCCGAAAATCATAACAATTACATAACCAGTCCGTTCTTTAATCTGACTTCGATTCTATGATGTCTAACATGACAAGAACATCATATATGAATCCTATTCAATTCTGACAATAGTTTAATTTCAAAACATGTCAAAACGTAGCAAAACTTACGTCCAGTCGTAGCCTACGTTGATAGGAACTCGGTACTGAAGTCGGATTTAAAATCTGATGGACGGATTTCTCGCAAATTGAATTCTAAAATCTCGAACTCCAATTCCTTAAAATCTCTCGGTTCTTCCCTTTGAATTCTGAGGCAATTTTGCATGTGTATATATATATATATATATATATATATATATATATATACCTCCGTGACATGCAAGACGGCAAGTGGCAATCTAGCAATTCGCATGCCGCGCGCATATGCGCGCTTCATCTCGCGCATATGCGCGAGACCTACTGGAGTGCTCGCGCATATGCGCGCCCATTCTCGCGCATATGCGCCGGTCGTCTCCTTTGAGATGTTCGGCCGAACATCTCTAGATGTTCGGTTGAACATCTTGGATTAGAATGTAACGATGCCCGACTTCTTAATTCAAGTTTGTATAACCTCAATCATGTCAATTGATCAATAAATCATTTCAGATTAATCTTAAATTTCAGTAATTATACCCAAATCATTTCAGATTACGGTAATCAAATTCTCGGGCCTTACATTTCTCCCCCTCTAAGATATGATTTCGTCCTCGAAATCACAAACACTTAACTCGTGTTATGCTGATAATCCTATCAGATACCAATTCAGTTATACGAAGGAGATATACAGACACTAAAATACTCGCATATCAACGAAATTACTCGTGATAGAATCAATTTCAGAATACGGGCTATACAACCTCTGTATACCAATTGCCAGTGCAATAGTTTCATGACAATTCAATGTCATCATCTGTTACCAAATCTGTTAATTCCAGTCAAAGATATATTCAACCTTCAGCTTCAATTACCAACAGTCATCGTCCGACGTTGGCTTAGGTAGTCTATGCATTTTGAGCTATCCTCATTTTTTCTGATTCAGTCTCATTTTCTTTATCAGATCTCCGATCTTATCAAATCTGCTCTCAAGCATCACTGCAATATCATTTCCATACGAAGGAAATTCACAGTTCTCACTGTTCAATACTTCAACTAAAGCTATTTCGATACTCATCTAATAGCTATTATTGTACAATAATTCACAAGCGACAATGAATTATGTCAACTAGTGCTATAATCCAGCACCACAATTCCTGGATATCCTCCAGTATCAGGATAGTTCACTCCGACTATCTGTCAATCTATAAATTATAGCTAAAAATCAAGCTATACCCTCAGCCAAAAATACAAAATCAAACGAATATCACAGTCTGATAAAATCAACTTTGGCATTCAATACAATTTGACCTCCGTTTCTGACATACCTCTCAGTCGTCTGGTCATATCAGTACGTCATCCTGTACTATATAACATAGGCATATTTGAAAAATCGTTCAATCATAACCACCTACTGGTACAATCTTGGCAAAATTTCGGTGATTCCATCACCAAATCCATAGAAATGTACTCCCATTTCTATTTAAGAATCACTAATCGATATAACCAATCTCCTGGTTTCTATCTTCCTGTCTTCATCAGTCAACGATTTAGACATTTCAATATAAATTCTGACATAACTGATTTCATCTGTTTATATCAAAACTGTCCATTCGAATTATCACACATTTCCTGTTACCAGAACAGTACTGAATCTACTACTATGTGCATCTGACAATACCTGCCATTCAAATCCGAATATCTGACACAAACAAATCAGCTAATCATATAAAATAAAATATTACCTACCTGGCATTCGGCTCTGACACACTGTTCTAACTATCAAAATCAAGTTCTGAACAGTCTGATTCAACTTCTGAACTGTTTTAATCTTCAAAATCAGTTCTAACTCGACTGAACTGTATATAATCTCAACGGTTCATAACAATCGATATCAAACACAGACTCAGAGTGATAATAATACCATATCAGATTCAGAATATCAGTACACAATGCTGATCTAATGACTGCATAAGACACAATCTCTGACATTTCTGACATCTCGGAAATTCTACCATATTCAATGTCATTCTCAGTCACTGATCCCTGTCTCAACAGTACTATAATTCAGTCAGTATACTATCTTCAGATATCATAGACTCTGAGTACAATCTGTCACAATCGAGATTCATATCCGAACAATTCTGTATACCACAATCACAGTTCCCAGAATATTCAATTCAATCATACGCTGCGAATATATCAAAAGGTCATAGATAAAACGAGCATAATGTCTTCAGAATATTGCTGAACACAGGATTTATCAATCCATCATTGGAACTGAAGTATTTTCCAGAGAAACATATATTCAAATGTAACTCTAACTCTCAGGCAATAAATCTTTCAACTGATATCTCAATTCTTTCAGTTCAATCAGTATCAGTCTATAAGAAATTCTAAAATGAAACCAATACCTGGAATCAAATCAAGGCTGAAATCACTCTTCCGGATACAGGACAATCTGAAATCTCATCTGAAAGACTATAGCAAACTTCCTGCTATTAGTAAATCAATCCCTGGTAAGCTCAACTTCAGTCATCAACTGAATACATAAGGTATTATTCCATTCCTTTCGATAATCATCGAATCATAAACAATACAGATATCAAGGAATTCAAAATCTAAATCCCTTACTGTATATCATTCATTCATTGGCCATTTCAGGTCCGAATCTTACCATCTCCTGGCAAGACTCTATCATAGCTCTGTACTTGTTCGATATATCAATATCAATCAGGCAGTCATCATCCGACAATACAAGTACAATCTGTCCTAATTCAATCCTATTCTCAACTTACTGCAGTATATAATATCTCACAGAATATCACTGATATCAAATTCTTTTCCCAAAAAGGTAAAGAACCAATACCACAGTGGATACAAAACCAACAGCTAGAACATATATCCGTGCCACCCAATCAAGGATAATCATAACGATTGCATTAGTATATATCAATACATATGCATCATAATCATAAAGGAACAATACCTGCCACTATATCATCAAGTGTGTCCTGGGTCTGTTCCTTGATCACCATATCCAGATGATCCAGCTCCCTGAAATCCTCGGGAACCTCTCAGTTCTAGTACTCCTTTGGTTGTAATCCACCAACTTCTGGCAGCTTCTCGTAACTGCGGGAATACCAGTTTAACTCTATGTTCATCTATACAATCGAGTAAATCGAACCGTATTTCTATGTCATTAAACAAGTTCTCATGCTCTTCAGACGTCCCGATATCACTCAGAATCGGCGGCTGAAATAACTGAAACTCTTTCAATTTAATTTCCATCTGAATTTCTGATGCATCTATCTGATCAGACGAAGTACTACCCCTTTCTGAAATTCTTCTACGAGGTATATCTGATGATCACAGGAGTCAATAATCACAGGAGATAATCAATCTCAATCCCTTTCTGATCAGCTTACCTTCTGATCAAGAATTGGTTCTGATTCATTTTCAAATCAGATATATTACCAAATCAATTCAGATATTCAGGTAACGTACATTTAAACGCAATAAAACATGCTGGCATGCTAGTATACTCAATGTAAATCAACATAATATTATATCACATGCTAGCAATCAAAAGCAGGAAAGAAAACTCAGTCTACCCCGCTCACTCTTTTCTATCTCAGTGCTAAGGAACCTACAGTTCAAGGACCTACAGCTCTGATACCACCTGTTGTGGGGACCCGGACGCTAATCCATTCCTTAATCATCTTTAGGAATATTTAATCATTCATAATAAACAGGGTCTAAAAATTTTTCTTTTAAAATGCAAAGCGGAAATATAATGTAATTAAATTCAAATTACATATTAAACATAACATACAATTATTGTATGATCTACAATAATCCGACTAGGTTCAACTATAAGTCAGTGCTGAACCCTAAGTTGCTTCAAAGTCCGGATCTCCACGCTATCTAGTCCAGCCTCGTTCTCTTCGTGACCCTGATCCTAGCCCACCTGTTGCCATGCACACATACAAACAAGACAACAGCCGGATAACTCCGGTGAGATATAAATATCCCAGTATAAATCATGTATACATGCAATCATATAAATCATATAAGAGCATATAACCAAATTCATACCCTATATCAACATCATGATATAAATCAATAACAAGCGTAAATCATATTCTAAACATGTACCCTAATCAGGAACATAATTCAATATCTAGAATAAATCCTATTCTAAGCATGTACCAATATCAGGAACATAAATCAATATCAAGAATAATTCTTATTCTAAACATGTACCAATATCAGGAACATAATTCAATATCTAGAATAAATCCTATTCTAAGCATGTACCAATATCAGGAACATAAATCAATATCAAGAATAATTCCTATTCTAAACATGTACCAATATCAGGAACATAATTCAATATCCAGAATAATTCCTATTCTAAACATGTACCAATATCAGGAACATAAATCAGTATTAATCAATACCATTCAATCTAGCTGTCACTCAGGCTAGTGACTCTACGTTTTAGACTAGACTCAATCCTAGTCTAGGGATCCCGGTTTCCAGATGTGGTATTCCTATATCGAATTCCGTAAAGGATGGAACCATAATCTCTATTACTCGATATAACCAGTGCCCTGGTATTCCTATATCGAATTCCGTAATAGAAGAATTCCAATACCCTTTACTCGATATAACCAAATATGGTGTTCCTATATCGAATTCCGTAATAGATTCCATTACTCGATATAACCAAACATCCAGTGTCCTGACCTAACCGTCAAGGACTGTAGCTCTATCGCTAATATCCTATCTTGAGACATCGTGCAATGTGCCGTGGCGATACTACCACTATCCGGCACTTCTGTCACAAGATAAATCGTCTAATACCTGTCATCTAATATCAAGAGAACAAGTACATCAATCAACTTAATGCAAATATCAATGCAATAAGGTAAAGTATGTGATTTAGGGAAACTCGAGTCAAACCTCCCTCGAGTTGTGCAATCCCAACTCAACATTAATTTATACCTTTATCTTCTCGGTCTGACGAAGAAGAAGAAGTCCCGACTCTATCTCGGTCCATTCCCAATCTGGTAATAACAGTTGAATATATATAATATCAATACACAATTCAATTCAATACCTGTTCTGATCAATATCAAATCACAATACAATCTGATCAATGTCAATCGACATACGGTATATCAATACAATCTAAATCAATACCGACTCTGATCAATTTCAATCAACTGATGTTTTGACGGCATAACAATACTATCTCGATAATCCCGTCAGTCCAAACATCACGGATATAATACCAGAACTCATAATCAATATCGATACCAGTCATAATCTCAATAACAATACATATCCGATATGAATTCTCAGTCACATCGACTCCGAAAATCATAACAATTACATAACCAGTCCGTTCTTTAATCTGACTTCGATTCTATGATGTCTAACATGACAAGAACATCATATATGAATCCTATTCAATTCTGACAATAGTTTAATTTCAAAACATGTCAAAACGTAGCAAAACTTACGTCCAGTCGTAGCCTACGTTGATAGGAACTCGGTACTGAAGTCGGATTTAAAATCTGATGGACGGATTTCTCGCAAATTGAATTCTAAAATCTCGAACTCCAATTCCTTAAAATCTCTCGGTTCTTCCCTTTGAATTCTGAGGCAATTTTGCATGTGTATATATATATATATATTATATATATATATATATATATATATATACCTCCGTGACATGCAAGACGGCAAGTGGCAATCTAGCAATTCGCATGCCGCGCGCATATGCGCGCTTCATCTCGCGCATATGCGCGAGACCTACTGGAGTGCTCGCGCATATGCGCGCCCTTTCTCGCGCATATGCGCCGGTCGTCTCCTTTGAGATGTTCGGCCGAACATCTCTAGATGTTCGGTTGAACATCTTGGATTAGAATGTAACGATGCCCGACTTCTTAATTCAAGTTTGTATAACCTCAATCATGTCAATTGATCAATAAATCATTTCAGATTAATCTTAAATTTCAGTAATTATACCCAAATCATTTCAGATTACGGTAATCAAATTCTCGGGCCTTACAAATTTATTCTCTAAAATTTAATACATGTACACTTTTAACTTTAAAAATAATAAAATCAATATTCAAATTAATATATCTTATCTTAGTAAATGAAAAATAATAATAATACATACTATAATAAATATTATATTATTGATAAAATTATAAATTCTAATAATATTATTTGCATAAATATAAATTCAACAATAATATTAAC
Source organism: Primulina eburnea (assembly GCF_022965805.1). Lineage (NCBI taxonomy): Eukaryota > Viridiplantae > Streptophyta > Magnoliopsida > Lamiales > Gesneriaceae > Primulina > Primulina eburnea. The sequence goes on from NC_133108.1 coordinate 10,886,752, forward strand.
AATAAACTATTATAACTAACATCTTCATTAATTTAACATATTAATTTATAACAAAAAATAAATTACAACAACATATGAAATTAATATAAACTACAGGAAATATTTAACATGAAAATAAATATACAACTATAAAAATAAAAAATAACTAATATATTATTTAACGACAATTTTAAACATAATAAATAAAAGCACTTCAATTTTATTACAACACGTTATAAATTTAACAGGTTATATATCAAAAAATCACCTTTGAAAAATATATGTTCACGTAAATATAACATAATGACAATTAATTATCATATAATATAAATTGAAAAGATAATTGTTATTTAAAATTATGATTTGAAAATGATAAATATGAAGGAAGGAGTAAACAAGATTAAAAAAAATAGATGAAATTATTTAGCAACTCTCCCGCCTTGATTATAGGCGTGTAACGAATTTAAAAATTCACTCCCTGCTAGAGGTCAAGGAGGAGGAGTGTAGGGATGTAAATGATCAACCAAGCCGAACAATATCAGGCTGGAGCTTGGCTCGTTTAAGATTAATTCAAGCTCAAGCTCGAGCTCGAGCTTGATTCGAGCTTTTATCATCTGGCTTGAGTTTGGCTCGTTTAAGATTGATAGAGGTCGAGCTCAAGCTCGAGCTTTATTCGAGCTTTTATCATCAGGCTAGAATTCGACTTGTCTTGAAATTACTAAGCTTGTGAAAAGCTCGAGTTTGACTCGTTAAAAGCTCGTTTATCATGTTAATCAAGTCGGGCTCGAGCTTGGTTTATTAATAGCTCGTTTATCATATTTAACAAGCTTGACTTGAACTCGGCTCGTTTTCGAGCTCGTAAAACATACAATTGAGCTCGAATTTGAGCTTGATTTGAGCCTGTTAAAATTAAATATATCTATGAACTAATTTTATATTAGACATAAAAGTTTAACTTTTATTAGTACTAATATTTTTATTTGTCAAGTCAACAAATGAGTCAAGCTCGAGCTTACGAGCCACCTAAACGAGCCGAGTTCGAGCTCGCAAGCCTATTAACGAATATGTTTGCGAGCTCACGAGCCGAATACGCTTAGGCTTGAGCTTGGTTTGATTAACTTGTTGAGCTCAAAATCGAGCTTGAGCTTGGTTTGATATGATTAACAAACGAACTCAAACAAGCTTTTTATCGAGCCGAGCTCTGAATAGCTCGCGAACGGTTTGGTTTGTTTACATCCCTAGAAGAGTGGAAGTTTTAGCCGCACTTGCCTTTTGCACGGGCAAGCAGCTGGAAGATTATTATTTTTTTTTCCGATTTTTTTAGTATAATTTGATAAAGCCTTAAAATACGATATTTTGATAAAAGGAAAAAAAAAGTACAATATTTTGATTAAAAAACTCGAGCTTTTCGGGTCAATCTTATTTATGCGGGAAACGGAACCTAGTTTAGATTCAGGATTTCTTTTATTGCAATAAATAAATAAGAAAAAAAATTATTGGTGATCTAAACATATTCAAGAGTATCTTTTTAAAAAAAGATATTGATACCCGGATGTCGCGGGCCATGCATAGTGCTCGGGTCATGGATAAATCCGGGCCAAGAGGACGAAGATCTGCACAGAAGCTCGGATCTCAAGCAACCCGGGACATTGAAGGGATAGCTCAAGGACAGGGAGGAACTATGGATATGGTTCATCAGAAGGCCGGGCCATTGAAACACCCGGAACATAACCTCCCCGGGTTATTGGATTCCCGAGCTCTCTTATAATTTCCCGAGAAGCATTCTACCCGAGCCCCTTCGATATAAGTGCCGCATTTAATGACGCCGACCTATCTCTGACACTAAATGGTTGACAAAATCAGACAGGCGGGATGTGACTAGTATATGATTTGACGTATCAGGATATATGGTACAATCAGTCGCCCTACTATAATTAGTAGGTAGCACGAAGAACGAGGTCATCATTACTTCTCTTACTATAAATACCAGGTTCTTTCTTTGCATTTGGGATTCATTCATTCATTTATTGCCTACACTCTTACACCAATATCACAATTATCACTTGGTTACATTGGTTTTTTGCTTGAATCCTTCACTGACTTAAGTATCGGAGTAGCCACACCGGACACCCCTCCGACGCCCATTCACATGGTGATCTCCTTGTCTGCAGGTCACAGTGGAAGCTATAGCTCACAGATTCATCTACTTTGCTCATTTTCCTGAACAACATTATTGATTTGATCTAGTGGAGCACCTGACCCAGCTCACCCATTTCACCCGGATTGCATCATTGGCGCCGTCTGTGGGAAATTTGAGTTTTAAGGCGTTGATATGGGTCCTACTAGAAGAACAAATCAAGAAACTTCCCGGATCCAATAAGATAACAACACCGTCTTTCTGGTGCAGGTGGCCCCACACCTAACGGTCCCTAGCCCACCATCCATTTAACTCCCGAAGAGTTGACCAAAATAGTAACTGATGCTGTCAAGACAGCCATGGCAAAGAAGACCACCACTCACCATTCCAGTCATCCCGAGCAGGAGCAGGTGCGAGACGCGGAGGAAGAAAAAAGAGAGGATGAGGAGGGCTCTCGCTCGCTGGTGGGAGAAACCCGTGAACTAGATTTTCGAAGATTTGTGGAGTACGAAATAAAAATACACATGAAAAATAAGGGGGAACACACAGGCAACTAGGAGAAAGAAGCATTCTGGTTTAGTGTTGGAAAATCACTATGGGAGAGAAATTATGGAATTTCTGGCTTTCAAAGTATTAGATCTAATGGCATAGCCACCAGCCACCATTGTTACAGCTCACCCCCGTGACCGACCACCCACCGGAAACCGCGGTTTTGCAGTCGAAAAACATGAAGAAAGACAACAATTACTCCATTGTGGGTCTGTATCTTTCGATTAGTTTCCCAAGAATTTGGTTTTCATAATTTTTTTGGACTACGAGGTGGTGTTCTTTGATTGTGTTATATGCTACTTGGGTCGGTAAATCTTGCTTCGGTTTTTAATAAGCCAAGGCTTAAACATGGATCGGTCACGAGTTGCATATTCGCTATCGGTGTGGCATTGGCCGTCTGCGGTTCTGTTGTGCTCCATACTCCTATGGTTTTTCGTTCCTCTCTTCGGTCCTTCTCTTTATTTGAGTGCATGTAAGACATTTGTTGGTTTTTCAGGTAAATTTCAGGGCTTCAAGTGCTAGGATTGAAATATGCAACTGTTGAGAAAGATCTGTCATTGTGATGTTTCCAAGCTTTTCCTGCTTGATTCACAATTCATGGCCCAACTAAGATATTACAAGAGCTTGGGTCGTTCTACAACTTGCCTACTTAAGGAGATAATCGGAGCTGGAGAATAACGTTCTCCCTCTTTACCCAAGTAAAGACTTCTATCTCAAGAGCAAGAATGCGCAAGTTGGTTCTGGGATGGAAAACAAAGTCTCAAATACGTTATGGGTTCCCAAAAATCTTGAATTCACGGAAAGATAAGTATTAATTTTATATAATTTGAATATGTTATTTGATAAAAATATTGTTCATGTAGCTGAATGTGGAGGATTGTGATAGGTAAAATACATCGATCGCCTAAGATGCATGTTTTCTTGTGATATATGTTGGATTTCATAACTCATTCCTCAATGCTAAAGTCACGAGCACCAGAATGTTTGACACATTGATTGTTTTGTTTATGTGGAGCTGCACTAACCCATTAGAAATTTGTGCTTCTGGATAGTTCTTGATAATTTAATTACTCAAGATAATTGATCAAGTAGGGAATCTATTGAGTGGAGATGGTTTGCATTTATCAAATTTTATTATCCTACTGGTCCAAATCACCTTGAATATTGGCACAAATTCTCCACGAATTTTAAACATTTCTGACGCATCAACCTATATGTTCTTGAGGAGGGTTTTGAGGGGATGGAGTGGATGAGTGCGAGGAAGAGCAAATAATCGAAATTCTCATATTAAACAAGCTTGATCGTGACATTTGGGTTGCACGGTTTCATATCTCTCGAAACCGGGTCTTGCTTGCTTGATTGTACACCGCAATTTCTCTCATCCTTGATATCAGGCCTCTACCTCTCTGTAAATGGAGCTAAGTGAAAGGGGAGTTTTATGGGTAATCTTGTCAATCGGCAGGTTGAAGCTTCTCTATTTCTCAACCTTGGGGGAATTTATCGAGTTTATCAGAAAAGTCCCATTACCACCTTCATCTATGGATGTCATAACAGGGAAGATTTAAAACTTTGTTCTTTATATATCTTTATATTACATTTGTTTTTCGACTTATATTTAACTTATCAATATGCTTAAGGATGTTCAATGCGTGCAAACTTGCTATATTTTTATTGAGTTGTTAACATCGGGCTCGGGATGCGCTGCATATCTTCCTACATGCCTTGTCTACGGTTATAACTCATGTCCTTTTATTATTGGGCACTTTAGCTCGACATGAAACTTCGACCTCCAGCTCCGTGCATCACCTCAATGCATTTTGCTATGCTCGGTGATTATTCTATTCAATCGACAGTTGCTTACTCTACTGATCATCATTGATTATTGATAATCTATTAGCAACAATTGCTTGGTTTTCTCGATTTTGAATGCATCGGGCCTCTATCTTTGCGGTCCATGACAGGGTCTTGTATTTCAACTGACTTATGGTAGATTTTAATACAATCAACGGAGCAAATTTCAGCTAGCACTTCTTTGGGATCCATTAATTGCATCAGCAGCCACTCTACATGGCTTCCATAGCTCCACCTATTGAGTTGCGGCACACATAATTGGCATCAGCCGAGAAACATGGTTATACCATCTTTGTTGCTTGGGTATCTCAATATTAGCCCGACATCTGGGGTGGTCCTTCGTTCCCAGTTCGTTACTGCTGAGCTTGGTGCAATTTCACGAAGATAAGTCTCATCACTTTTATCATATTAATAAAATCAAGTGTTATGCGTATTTATCAATTATGCTCAGTCATAATTTTAACTGAAATTATTTAGGATATATCATAGCGAGCCTTTCTTTATGAGATCGTATGAATTATTGATTGACTAGCTTAATTATGTTGAATTGCTCAAAAACATGTGTAACGTCATACCACGACACATTGCATATGCTTGGGATTTTATCGGTATGAGAGCTGGGATGTTTGGTGATGGATTTCTTATATCGGGCCATGTGATTACATTGTTATATTGGATTCCTACTCCTTGGTATGTTGGCTTGGATATTTCTACAGCTCGAACATACAATCTAGCACTAAATCCAACTTTGCTTGGCAAATTATCTTAAGTCGGGGAGATATGAGGCCACGGCACCTTATCTTAAGTCCGGGAGACATGAGGCCCCGACATTCTTATTTAAAGTCCAGAGATCCGTACCCTGATCCGGGGACCTGTACCTCGGCCATATTTTGTAAAGTCCAGGGATCTGTACCCTGGCTCGGGGACCCGTACCTCGGCCATATTCTGTAAAGTCCAGGGACCCGTATCGTAGCCCGGGGCTCCGTACCTCGGTCATCTATTAAGTCCAGAGACCCGTACCCTGGCCCGGGGCTCCGTACCTCGGTCATCTATTAAGTCCAGGGACCCGTACCCTGGCCCGAGGCTCCGTACCTCGGTCATCTATTAAGTCCAAGGTTACCCTGGCCCGGGGCTCCGTACCTCGGTCATCTATTAAGTCCAGGGACCCGTACCCTGGCCCGAGCTCCGTACCTCGGTCATCTATTAAGTCCAGGGACCCGTACCCTGGCCCGGGGCTCCGTACCTCGGTCATAGACTCATATGCTGAGGCGGCCGCCATTTAGAACACTTGTCATATGCTAAGTCCAGGGCCTCGTACCCTGGCTCGGGGCTCCGCACCTCGACCATTCTGTAAGTCCAGGGATCTGTACCCTGGCTCGGGGCTCCATACCTCGACCACGCCTAGACCTAGGGCTCCGTACCCTGGTTATTCTATAAGTCCAGGGACCCGTATCCTGGCCCGGGGACCCGTACCCCGGTCATATACCAAGACCCAGGGCTCTGTACCCTGGTTATTCTATAAGTTCCCGGCACTTCATCCAATCTCTGGGATATTTGAAGCCCCTGATACTTTTATAGTCTGGAATTGATAATTTTCTATTGAAGTCCATGACCGGGCACACAAAAGTAATCGGGACAGCGAGTATGACTCTAGCCCGACTATTTAAGGAGGGAGAGATGATACCCCGGGATGTCCCGGGCCATGCATAGTGCCCGGGTCATGGATAAATCCGGGCCAAGAGGGCAAAGATCTGAACAGAAGCCCGGATCTCAAGCAACCCCGGACATTGAGGGGATAGCTCAAGGACGGGGAGGATCTATGGATATGGTTCATCAGAAGGCCGAGCCATTGAAACGCCCGTAACATAACCTCCCCGGGTTATTGGATTCCCGAGCTCTCTACTACAACATAGAGAATGAATCGCCTAGGTAATTAACCTGCGCAGGTCAAAGGGTGAGCTCAAATGTGTCCCACACTTCCGACTGCAAGCTATTGATCGAAGAAAGCTGGACCGGTTCATGAGAGAAGTTCCTCGCCGGCGTCGACGCACATCTTTATCATGTTGTCAAACGCATATGGCCCTTTTCGGGAGGTTTCAAGAACTTAAACGAAAAAGAGAAAAATGTAAAAAATGTGGTTTCTTGCTCAAAGGACATGAAATATGTGGCGATTAGATAATTAGAGTGGCAAGATAATCCAATTTACTATATTCTATGTCATATAAACCCAAAAGCAGAGTCCAGACCCAAAATATTAACTGTCCAAACCCAAAATATTAACCTATTGACAGGAGAACCCTCTAATAAACTTATAAGTCACGGCGTAACTTTTCAAAGAGCTGATTTAGGAAGCGAGTAACACATTATCTACAAGCATACCTCGAGTTCCATCAGGTGATGCCACCAATGCTTTGAAAATACAGTTTTCATCCTCATCTCTACAGGCGTATCCAGCCATTGGAGTTCGGCAAGATTCCTCTAATTTTTCAAGAAAAGCCCTCTCACATGAGATTGCCAGTCTGGTATCTTCGTGATTCAAGGATGCCAAATATTTCATCTGGGCAGAACAGTCCTCAATCAAAAAACTTCTAAAATTCAACATGTTTATATTCACGACAAAAATTTTGTGAAAAAATTTATTTTTGTTGCAAGGTAGAATATAATGTACCATCTTTTCGTCGGGACTTCTACAAGCAATTCCAATAGCCCCTTGAGCTGCAGCAGGAAGCATGTCATCTATGGACATGATGGAAGTAACATTTTCTGTCATGTTTAGACGTTTGAGTCCCGCTAATGCTAGTAATGTTGCTTGGACTACACCCTCATTCAATTTTTTTAACCGCGTATGTACATTTCCTCGAAAATTCTCCAGCACCTGCAGGATAATTATGTTAGAAACTTGAAAGTGAAGCAAAATGGAGAAGCCACCTCCTTGGATCAACAAATGCTAATTGGAGAAAGATTATGGAAGCCAACGTAAATATGGAAAATTTACATAATTGGCCCCAATTCTCAAAATTGTGGCAAACTTTAACCGTCAATCTGTTTATTCTGTTCTGTTTACCAAAAGAAAAACAAAGAAAAAGGTAGATGTGGGTACAGATTCATGTTAACCAAGACCTGAAAACCATGAACCTTGCCCCAGAGTATCCAAGATAGCCAGAAATGAAGGGTAAAATTCCTCGCTGGTAGCTAAGCAATTTGCCATACTTAATTAAGATACTTCAAGCACCATTGAGTAAACTTTAACAATGGATATAGATGTCAAGGGCTCTTGACAAAGACGAAAAATTGAGGTATCGCCACATAACACTAACCTTGAGTGATGGATATCTGTTGAGAAGTTGTGACTTCCTTTGCAATGACGCAGTGCCCAAGTAATGACCCGAATCCTTGTTTTGAATGAAGTATTAATTAAGAGATAGTTAATGAGTTGTTAATTAAGTTTTAAGGAATTGATAAATCGGGATCAAGTTGTTGGTATCCACCGAATTAAAAAAAGGATAAACCAATCTACTTCGGATTACATTATCTCGAGAAATCCAACTAGACAAATGAGATTCTGACACATGGCAGATAAGATTGGTTCGGATTTTCGGAAATAGTGCGGATGCAGCCTATAAATGGAAGCCGATTCTTTTGTTTCCTTCACTGCATTCTTCAGAGAAAGTTTTAGTTGTACCTTAGGTTTTCTAGCCAGTTTCTAGGGCACTTTGGTGTCGGGAAGTTTCGGAGCTAGTGTCGACTCGAGGAGGGTCGGTGAACTGAGATCGAGACATCATCAGCGGGCTGACGACGGACGCAGGTATAATCTTAAATCCTTAGATAGTAATTTAAGGATCATTAGGGAGATCCTTGTAGCATGTTTGATCTGGTTTGTTAGTGATTTCATTATGTTGGTATTATCTAGGTTCAGATCTTTCTGTCAGATTGTTTTAGTGAGGTACGTGATGTACTGACTGAGATATCCAAGCGTAGTATACACACTTATATGCTGCATATTTATCTGTTGCATGATACATGGTTTACTGCTTTGGCATATTATGCATGACATATCATGTTGAACCTGATATCTTTTGAGATATACCTCGTTTGTTGGGGCCGCTCAGCCCTATTCTGTATTGTGGACGATGGGGCATCGAGAGCTACAGTGTCCGACGGGACCCGCGGGCTCTGATGACCTGGACATTGCAGGTCCACGTCTTGATGATGCGTGTGGGAGCCAAAACATGCCTAGGGAAGATCAGAGACTACACACTCAGGCGCCTCTAGACTGAGCATGAGATTCTTGACTTGATCCTTGATATCCGAGCATATTGCATTTCGCATGCATCATATCAGTTTGTATACTCGTACATTCTCGTATTGGGCGATTTTCGCTCACGTCCTTGTTTTCATCTTGGGCACCCCATTCCATGGGGCAATTCTTAGGTTGGACGGTTCGAACGACCAGGGCAATGGCTAGAGCAGTTGGGTTTTCGGTGGTGATCCAGTGGAGGTTTTCTGTGGTTTATCGTTTTCTCGTTCAGAATCATGTTGTCGTTATGGTTGTATAATGTTTAAAACTGTTGTTATTGTTTTGTTTTCATTTGGGTTGTAAGATGATTAAGTATTTGGTTTCCGCTGTTTAATTGTTGTTATTAGGTTTAATGTTGCATGTTTATTAGTCTATTTAGTAGTGGCTCGGGTAAGGGCACTACAGCTCACAACACTCCCTTCAGGAAGCTGGCCAGAGAAGCTGCAGTCAAGCAAATAAAAGCATCCCGAACATCCTCCCGTGGAAGGTTGCAAGGTAATATTGTCTTATCCGGAAGGTATGTACAGCAATATCAATATCATAGTTGAGAAGTGCCTCATCTATTTCTTTAGTGAATAGGCCCTTTCCACCAATATCTGCCAGTGGTTGACTCAAAATTTTTGTCACCTGCGGTTTTAATAATCACAATTTGAATCGCTCCCTCCTCAGCTAATTCCGGATATGATTTAATAAGTTTCTCCATCGTCTCATCAGCTTGGGCAAGAGCCAGTGGGCTGTCCTTCACAAAGACCATTAAGTGGAAATCATTAAGAACGCATGGCAAAAATTCATGATATGATAACTCCTTTCAATGATTCCGTTTGAACTTTTCCAATGGACGGAAATAGAATTATATCTTCCTCGGATACTCTTAGATGCTCTATCCAACGCAATATCCACACATGGCACCCATTCTTCTTGACTGACACTATCAGGAATTGAATAAATGAAGGGAAACGAAGCACACAGTCAATATGGAGTCACAAACAAGGGAACAAATGTTCAAAGCGTCCGGACTGCAGCATTGCAACGGGCAACCAACTCAATTTACAGTAGGGAGATTTCATATACTTTCATTAGAGGACAAGGGTCGTTAAATGCAAATCTATGAAAACTCAACCTCAAACCGGAATTCACTCAAATATCAACAATTCCAAAGCACCACTAGACCGTCAATATAACTTCAACAAGCTAGCCAAATCAAAACTCAGTGTATATTCTATAACCGTGCAGGAAATTTACAAACTTCACGTCTAGGAAGAATTGTGAACAAAGATTAAAAAATAAACCCAGGAAAATTTCACCACCCCCTTGTACCAATTCTGATCAAAGCAGTCCTAGTTTCGACCTTATCTTCAACAGCAACGGAAGCCTTAGTGATACAAAATCTGACGCGTGGGGTGAAAGCCGGACATTTACCACCAGGTAAAACCAACCCGAGAGCAGAAACTGAACTGCCAGTAAAATTACTGGAAACCGGCCTTGTACAGAAGACAAAAAAGGAGCTAGATTTCCAGTGGATATGGAATGGAAACGAGGAATCGTGATAGAGCTGAATTGTGCACGTCACATGAAGGGGGTTTTGGGTTTAGCAGGTCACATTTTCACTGGGCTTTCATCTTATCTTCTAACTCAGCTTAACGAGCCCACTAAGTCAGCCATTGGATAGTGAAGTGGCCCAATTCACTTTCTTGGGCTATTGAATGCACTCGTTTTGGGCCTTACGACGTACGAAATATTTCACTACACAAAATAAGAAAAATCGAAGTTTTACTCTAAAACTTAAAAAAAATTAATAGATGATATCCCAAAAAAACCCTAATTTTGAAGTACTTGTTTCTATTTTAATTCAATTTTTTCACATCAAAACAAATGATCTTCTAAAATCAAGTCTTTTTTTGTGAAGGACTCAGTCCGGTGAGATTTTAAATCGCGGTGGAACCGTTGTGTGCGAACAAGGCCAAGCCATTTATCAAGTTGTTGAATCTGGTATCACTGGGGCAGGGCTAAATTCTTAGAGCCATAGGCAGGCAATCAGCAAATATCAGCGCAAAATGCCACGCTCAAATCTAAAGTGAAAAGTGTTAAAACAACACTGAAAAAAATGAAAATCACAGTGGACTAAGAAACAATTCACAGCTTAAGGGTGAAGCAAAGCTGAGTATTTGCAACTTTTAAAAACAAATGATTATTATATATAATTTTTTTTTTTCAAATTTACAAAAAAATAATTATTATTATTATTAAGAAACCATACATGTGTTGATGTAAGTATCGGATAGCTTCCCCCTTTTTTTTCCTGGGAATCTTATTCATCAATACGCTACCAAAAACCATTTTTAACGTAAGAAGTACAAAATTCTTTGAATCTGTCGGTCTCTCTTTACTTGTTAAGTATAAATTTTAAAGAGAGGAATCTCTCAAAATGGGGGCGGAAATTCAAAGGTGATAAAGAATTTATAGTTTCAACAAGTCGAGGTGCCTGATTCATTTTCCCTTCAAAGGGGGACCTTTAACTTTTGAACTTCCATTAACATTTATGTTCAAATAATGACAATAATCCAACGGTGATGAATTACTTCGAGTTATGATTTGAGATGATAAATTTCAAATTCTTTGACTTGTTTGGATGAATAAAATTTCAGATTGTATTTAAATTGATTGATTTGAAACTGGATATTTCAAACTCATAATAATAATTTTAAAAAAATCAGTTAGTTTGTTTAGACAAATTTACTTGGTAATGAATTTCAAATACCGAATTGTTATTTTTGAGTCATGGTGGTGGATTTCAAATTCATCTAAACATGAAGTTAATTCAAGTATTCCCTTTAAATACATCCTCAAATTCAAATCTTTAAATCTAAACTCAATTTTAACGAATTTCACATTCACTCACTATCAAGTCTTGTAATTCAACGATGAACGATGGATTTCAAATAAATTTAAGATAAACGTTATTTAAAAATCATCACTAAATTTTTTTCCCAAATCAAATATCTACATTAAAATCAAATCCATCAATCTAAATATAAAATACAACCTCGTAGCATTTTATCCGTCATGATTCATGTGTGTGTACAAACCTTTTATTTTTTTTTCCCAGTCTTCAAAACTCATGCATAATAGGATAACATAATTTTTTAAAAAAAAAATTGTGAGCATCATTTAAAAAATATAATTTCACATCTCATAATGATTTTACTTTTATTAATTAAAAATACTGAATTTTTGGTTTCGTGTCAGTTTGAGATTTTTTTCAGTCTCTTCTTTATTATTATTACACTATTGTTTTAGCAACTCAATTACATTATATGTATTTTTTCACCCTTTTTTTTATTATTTAAAAAAAAAAATAAGTTAAGGTAGCAAGTCACTAATAGTAGCGGACCTTGCAATTTTGGCAGAATTCACTGCGAAATACTGCGGCGGATGGTGTAATTTTTTTAGCGTTGTTACGCGTGCTCAAAACCTACAGCTTCTGTTTAGTATACGACTAATACCATTACAGCAAGCGAATTGAATGATTTTTTTACCATTGCGATATCAATTATTCGAGCATCGTCTTGGTTTTTTTTATTAAATAGAGCTCAGCATACTATAAAATGTTCACACCTCTTTAGAAAACAAGTTGTATTTGAAAGGAGTGGATTACTCAAAAGAAAAAACAAGTGTATGTGCATTTGAAGAGTGAATATTGAATTTTTTATTATATACACACATTAAGTATTATATTATGATTATAGTATTTTTATAAATAATCTTTTTAAGTATTATTTTTATATTTATTATTTCATGTATTATTAGAACATTTTGTACTAACTTATTATTTTGACAATTTATTTCAGAATGACAGAAAATCGAGGTCCAAAAGATCTCAAGTATTCTCTACTTACAAGTGACATATATCTGGTGGGGATGTTATATGTTGGGAATTATTTATACAATCGTGTCCTTACATAACTAAATTTTATTGAGTTTTATGGGATTTTACAATGCAGCTTTCAAGTATTTACAATCATTTAAATAATGCTTTTGTTGAATGTTAACGACGTGATACACACACATATTTTATTTTAGATGTGGTGAAATAACTGTCATATTACAAGATGTTTCGATAATTTGAAGCCTAACAATTGATGGTGAGCCAGTGATTAGAATAGATGTTTCACATACAATTGAATAATGTAAACATATATATTTTGACTTGTTGGGATTTGTGTCACATCATTGCATTTTAAAGGTCATCATTTGTCCGTGATTGCACTACATGATCATTGCATGTCTACCATATTGATTATAATAGTTTGGAAGTAGATTTTGTGAAGCATACCGCTGTGTAGCATTGATGATTATTGGAGGAATACAGGAACGGATGCAGAAATTAAAGTTAGGGTGGGCTCGAACATATATATATATATCATGAGAGAATTAAAAAATGAAGTGACCGATAACTTTAGCTTTTCTGTACCTGGTACAAATAATATGATATTATGAACACATTGAATCTCGTGATATTTTTAAAAAAAATCAGACTGTGCTTAAATCTCTACATATATTTACCAAAAATAAAATAAAATTAGAATTGACTTGAATCTATATAAATCCTTGTAAAAAAAATAGGCTGGGATACAGCCTAGGACGGGCCAAGCATAGGTCCGTCCTTGGAGGAATATTGTTCTCGTATTATTAAAGAGGATCGGCTAGACTCATATTTTGCAAGTACTACATGACATTAATTGTGTAAAAATCTTATAGTTGGGGAAGTGCAGTTTTAGAATTCCTACACCGTAAGTCGTGTAATGCAATATGTATAGGAAAGTCTACAATATCTGGTTTTTATATATTCTGCAGGAATAAATAATGTATTATCATTATCTAATACAACATGTGTCTTTTTAACTCTTAATTAATTTGTGTCTGCGATGTACTAGGGCGCGAGGAATTCACGCTGGGAAACGCAAAATATTGAATGTATTCACCTTTCATCAAGCAAGGCACACCTGGGCGCGTGCTCTGGTGATGTTCTTTTGGGTCATTTTACACTCGAATACTTGGTCGCTCGACACCTCTCCATGAAATGCTTCCTTGAATTCCTTTTATCGCTTGAATATGTTTGATGTGTCATCTTCAATCACCGTCAAGATTATTGTTGCACAATTTTGCTAACAACAAGTGTAAGGTGTCAAGTCAGTACTTAGTTAAGCATATATATCGTTCTCAGAACGAGTATAATTTAATAATATATTAATTATCGTAATTAGAATAGTCAAAATTTATTTACAAAACTAAATTGAGTTTTAATTATTAACTATAAACTAAAATTAATCAATGAGTATAGAAATCTAGATGTGCGATTTCATTTGGCTTTCACTATACTAAATTATAATTGATATTTATATTCATAAATTCAATTCGTTTACTACCAAAAATTTCTCAAGTATTCCTACTTTCTTTCCCAAGTGACACTATGAATTAATTATCTAATATCGATTTTAATATCTTTATTAAAAATCAAATATTAAATAATTTCAATAGCATGCTGATTCTTTTAATGGGTTCGATGGAATTATGGTCTTCCGAACTCTATAAACATCAATAATATATTTTCTATAGTCATATTCGATATCTCATCTGCTGAATCACATGTCTCAATTACATATGGTAATCTAATTATTGATCATCTGAATGAAACATATGTTGGAATTTGGATACTTAATGAATGAAAATTAAGTAAATAAATCAATGTGTTTGATTTGGAAAAATTCGAAACGAAGAACAAAGCGTAATGAACGAATATTAAGTACGGTGGTTCTGAATTAAACTCGAAACGAGTTCATCAAATGTTGAAAGAACTTAAAACGAGTAGTCGGAACATGTAAGGGACGAAAACGAAAAAAAAAAGAGGCATGAACAATAGCAGGCGCACACCGACGCGCGGGTGCGTGCGCCTGCCCAGAGCTCTCGGCAGATGCTTCTGAGAGCTGCCGAGCGCTGCTCGGCAGCGCGCGAGCAGGCTCGCGCACAGACGCATCCCTTCGGATTTTTCTGACTTTTTCTGACATTTTTTCATTTCCTTGGCACTGTTTGATGATTGTGGTCAGTTACAATGGCCAAAGGACATCCCTTGAATGATAGATCATGTCTTTTCACATGAAAAGCATTAAATGCTTGATATTTTGAAAATTAAACATACATAACATATCATAAGCATATTGTTCTTCTTCCTTCTTCAACAAGAGAGAGTTCCTTCATTTCTTAATTTGTTATAGAACTTGAATATATGAGTATTCATTATTCAAGAGTTATAGTTGTATCTTGGGAGAATATTGCCACAAACCTCTAGCACATTGTGAGGGGCAAATTCTTCTTAAGGAAAAAGTGTTCAACACTTGCCTCTACCAAGTTCTTTTCATTGTTTTCTTCTTGTTTTTTCTCTCAAAATTTGAATACCCCAAACAACAATCTTAAGAAAAATTTGGTTTTTGATCATTTGCAAGAAGAATATCATTGGCATCAACATCTACAACACCACATGCAACCGTTGCACCGGGAGAGAAATCCGAGAAGTTTTTTTGTGCAGATTTCAAAATATGGCAACAAAAGATGCAATTCTATCTCACAACCTTGAGTTTGTCAAGGTTCTTGAAAGAGGATCCTCCCACCGTTGCTGAAAACGAGACAGACACCAACATGAGGGCCGCTTTGGATGCATGGAACCAAAGTGATTTCTTGTGCAATAACTACATCCTAAATGGACTTGACAATGCATTGTACAATGTGTATTGTCAAGTGAAAACCGTCAAGGAACTTTGGGATATGCTTGATAAGAAATACAGGGCGGAGGATGCTGGCTTGAAGAAGTTCATTGTTGGGAGATTTTTGGACTTCAAGATGGTGGACTCAAAATCTGTGATGAGTCAAGTGCAAGAACTACAACTTCTCTTGCACGAGATTCATGCGGAAGGAGCGAGTTTAAGCGAATCTTTCCAAGTTGCTGCGTTGATCAATAAACTTTCTCCGTTGTGGAAGGATTTCAAGAATTATTTGAAGCACAAAAGGAAGGAGATGGGATTGGAGAATCTCATTGTGAGATTGAGGATAGAAGAGGACAACAAGAGCACCGAGGCCAAGACAAGTAAAATGGCAGCAAGGGTGAACATTGTTGAATCGAGTTTTCAAGGGAAGAAGAGGAAGTTTGAGAAGCAACCAAAACAAGGCCAACAACCACCAAATAAGAAAAAATTCAAAGACACTTGTTATAACTGCGGAAAACCAAATCACATGGCCAAGGATTGTAGGAAGCCAAAGAAGGAAAATCCTCAAGCCAATGTAGTTCAAGAAAGGTCGGTACCATTTGATTTTTCTCAACTTGATTTGTCTGCAGTTATTTTGAAAGCAAATTTGGTGGAAAAAACTAACGAGTGGTGGGTTGATATTGGAGCAACTCGACACATATGCTCCAACAAGGGGATGTTCTCCACATACACTCCATTGACCGGGAGAAAACTTTACATGGGGAACTCCGCTACATCTGATGTGGTGGGCACTGAAAATGTGGTACTGAAGATGACATCGGGTATGGAAGTAACCCTTCTTGATGCACTTCATGTACCGGACATAAGAAAGAACCTCGTGTCGGGGTCTCTATTGGTCAAACATGGGTTTAGACTAGTATTTGAGTCTAACAAGTTTGTATTGACCAAGAATGGTCATTTTTATAGGAAAAGGATATCTCGATGAGAATATTTTCAAGTTGAATATAATGGTTATACGCCAAAATGTTGTTGAAAGTAATAAAGACAAAAGTTCTATTTACTTGCTTGAGTGTTCTCATTTATGGCATGTTCGTTTAGGACACGAAAATTTTAATACCTTGCAACGTTTAATGAAACTTGATTATTGCCTAAACACAACGTCGATCCAACACAAAAATGCAAGGTATGTTTTGAAGCTAAAATGACCAAAGTGCCTTACCACTCGATTGAAAGATGTACAACTCCTCTATAACTAATACACACCGATCTTGGTGATTTAAAGTTTATACAAACTAGAGGAGGTAAAAGATACTACATGACATTCATTGATGATAATACAAGGTACTGATACGTATATCTTTTGAGGTCGAAAGATGAAGCTCTTGAAGCATTCAAAAGTTATAAGACTGAAGTTGTGAATCAACTAGGCAAACAAATAAAGAGAGTTCGAAGCGATAAAGGGGATGAATACGGAGCACCGTTTGATGAATTCTGCACATCTGCAAAACCATACATGGGAGCTAGTGGATCTTCCACCAGGTATCAAGCCATTGGGATGCAAATAGATATTGAAAAAGAAAATGAGAGTTGATGGAAGAATTGAAAAATAAAAAGCCGGGTTTGTGGCCAAAGGCTATAGACAAAGAGAAGATCATGATTTTTTCTTCAACACGTATTCACCAGTTTCAAGAATAATATTCATTCGTGTGCTCATTGCTATTGCACCCTTGCATAACCTTGACATACATCAAATGGATGTCGAAACGACATTCTTAAATGGTGAACTTGAAGAAGAAATATATATGAAGCAACCTGAAGGCTTCATTGTTAAAGGACAATAAAGAAAGGTCTGTCATTTAATTAAGTCACTTTATGGACTTAAACAAGCGCCCAAGCAGTGGCATGAAAAAATTGACAAGGTAGTATTGTCAAATGGATTTAAGATTAATGAGTGTGACAAATGTGTTTATATTAAAGGCACTCGAGAATCTTATGTGATAGTATGTCTATATGTGGATGACATACTAATAATGGAGAATAGCCAAGAGTTGATTAAGGGTACAAAGAAAATGTTGACAAAACATTTTGATATGAAAGATATGGGTATTGCTGATATAATTCTAGGGATTAAAATCTTTAGAACTCCAGAAGCAATAGTCCTATCTCAATCTCATTATGTAGAAACAGTGTTAAAGAATTTTAACGCTTATGACTCTACCCCAGTAAAAACGCCTTTAGATGTGAATGTCCATTTGGCGAAGAATCGTGGAGAACCAGTTTCCCAATTGGAATACTCCATAAGTGTTGGAAGTCTTATGTACATCACTAATTGTACTAGACCTGATATCGCTTGTGCGGTTAACAAGTTAAGTCGGTTTAAGAGTAATCCTAGTGATGCAGACTGGAAGGCGTTGACAAGGGTGCTTAGATATTTAAAGCGCACCTCAGAATATGGACTAAATTACACAAGGTATCCTGCAGCACTTGAAGGATACTGTGATGCAAATTAGATTTCTGATACCAATGACTCCAAATCCACTAGCGGCTACGTATTTAACATTGGTGGAGGAGTAGTCTCTTGGAGGTCATCGAAACAAACTTGCATTGCTAGATCTACTATGGAATCGAAGTTCATAGCTCTAGATAAAGTTGCAGAAGATGCTGAATTGCTTCGCAACTTTTTAGAGGACATTCCATGTTGGACAAGTCTAGTGCTAGCAATCTTGATACATTGCGATAGTCAGTCGGAAATTGCAAGGGCACAAAACAGTAAGTCTTGACACATTCGTCAAAGACATAATACTGTGCGACGGTTGATCTTTAATGGAGTTATATCTGTTGATTATATTAAATCAAAGGATAATTTAGCGGATCCGCTTACAAAAGCATTAAATAGAGATCAAATGTACTGTCTGTCAAGAGGAATGAGCATAAAACCTACTAAATAAAGTTTTCATGGTGGCAACCCAACCTTGTTGATTGGAGATCCAAGATCTTGGTTCAATGAGACAACTAAGTTATGAGAACTTGAGTAATCACTCCTCATTCCTAAGACGATGAGTGAAGTTGCCTACAAAGGTAGCGAGGTTAAGTATTGTACTTTAATGATTCCGTAGCTTATAAAAGCGGGGTAAGTAGGATACCCTTTTACAAGGAGATCACCTATGTACGTGTGCGGACGGGCCGCCTCGATGAAACACGTATGAAGCGAAGATGTGTTCCATGGCCAAAACGGACACAACCAATAAAACAAAATGGAAATGGAAGAAATGTTATCTTGTGGGTACAGTTGTCTGGTTTTACATGAACCGCCAAAAGAAGTACAAAACATCACGTTCACTTCGTGGCCTAGTAAATCCGACTGTATTCCACTAGGGAAGGTTCAAAGCCAAAAGTCACCTCTCATGATGAGATAATTTTTCGTATATACTCTCTATGCATCACGAGCATTCATGCATTAATTTCATTCATGTGGGGGATTGTTGAAATTTTGATGCTTAATGAATGAAAATTAAGCAAATAAATCAATGTGTTTGATTTGGAAAAATTCTAAACGAAGAACGAAGCTTAATGAACAAATATTAAGTTTGATGGTTCTGAATTAAACTCGAAACGAGTTCATCAAATGTTGAAAAAACTTAAAACGAGTAGTCGGAACATGTAAGGGACGAAAACAAAAAAAAAGAAAAAAGAAAAAAAGAGAGGCATGAACAGTAGCGGGTGCACGCGCCTGCCCAGAGCTCTCGGCAAGCGCTGCCGAGAGCTGCCGAGTGCTGCTCAGCAGCGTGCGAGCAGGCGTGCGCACAGACGCTTCTCGAGCAGGCACGCGCACAGACGCGCCCCTTCGAATTTTTCTGACATTTTTTCATTTCCTTGGCATTTTTTGATGATTGTGGTCAGTTACAATGGTCAATAGACATCCCTATGAATGAAAGATCATGTCTTTTCACGTGAAAAACATTAAATGCTTGATATTTTGAAAATCAAATATACATAACATATCATAAGCATATTGTTCTTCTTCCTTATTCAACAAGAGAGAGTTCCTTCATTTCTTTGTTATAGAACTTGAATATATGAATGAGTGCTCATTATTCAAGAGTTGTAGTTCTATCTTGGGAGAAGATTGCCATAAACCTCTAACACATTGTGAGGGGCAAATTTTTCTTAAGGAAAAAGTGTTCAACACTTGCCTCTACAAAGTTCTTTTCATTGTTTTCTTCTACTTTTCCTCTCAAATTTGAATACCCCAAACAACAACATATAAATCAACGATACTAAAAAATAATTTTGGAGCATCTGCATTTGCTGGTTGCGTTTTGCACTACGAAATGAGTTTTTGAATTTTTTTAAAAAACTCGATTTTTTCACCCCCCACCGCCAACTTTTTATTTATCCTTTTTTACTTTATTTTACTTTTTGGGTCCTAAATTGAGTGTCGGTGAAACAAAAGGCAAAGGTTGATGGAAGCAATAATAGAGTTGGTAGATGATTTTAACTATGAACTTATCTTATGTAGATTTAGTGTTCTAGGGAAGTGACTATTTGCATGCATATACATACATACATATATGTGTGTGTGTGTGTGATCTTATGTAGATTTAGTGTTCTAGCTAGGGAAGTGACTATTTGCATGCCTATACATACATATATATGTATGTGTGTGTATATATGTGTGTGTGTAGTGTTGTATATTTTATACAATTAAGTATCATAATATAAAGTTTTTCAATAATAGGCACTCGCCTTTACTTTGACGCTAGCGATAGATCTTTTCTAGCCTAGGAATATCCGTCATTGGAATTGGATTTTAAGTTCTCTTTCTTTTTTGAAAAGCTAAGGTAAAAGCACATTTTATTGTGTTTCAGATTTTGGAAAAAATATTTTTACAAATAATTCTACACATAAACTCTCGTATGAAACAGTATCACAGATTAATTTTTTGACATAGATATCCGACATTCTACGATCCGTAAAAAATATTATTTTTCATTGTATGTATAGATCGGTTCGATACTTCCAACGGATATAAATCAGCCTGCTCCAAATTCTAAATAAAGATGCTTCTAATACGAATTAGAAATTTGTGTGAGTAGATACAATCAGAGATATTGGATCTAAGGATATTTATTTATTCTGATGGACCACGACGGTTTATTCCCCTGCTGTGCAGTATGCAAGCGGTACAAATGCACAATAGTAATTAAGATTGAAATGGACATTTCTTCTTGAAGAAATTGAAAAAACTGCTATCTAGACCATTTGAGGTGTGATGCTGAACCGAATAAAATTTACTGTCAATACCTAATGATATTCTAGAAAATAGGCTCGAACCACTTTCGACAGTCGGAGAGAATGCATGCCCAGTATCCAGGTAACCTCGAGAGGTCACCTTAACAGATAAGGTTCATTAAAAGGTTACCTCATTTACCCGAATCCATCAGATTATCTAGGGGCCTACTGTGAGCTTCGTTTACTCAGACTCGTAAGGAGGTCATCCGGAAGCTCAGCCGAGCCGACCTCCTATACTTTGATAATCTCGTCGATTTGCAAAGTTGCCGACCTCACATAAAAGTCTAATCTGATCTCCCAGCATATGTCATCGCAGTGATTGACAAAGTATTGGCCGACTTCCTATTAAGAACTTGGACGGGCTCACTACACAGCACACGAGCTCATTCCTTTGCACATGAGCTCATGCCTCAAGGGAGCTCGTGTATCAGCAGGTCATCCACAAAGATAAGGCTTATGGAGATTTAACTTATCTAAGATTTTGAGGATGTAGAGTCAAACAGGGGAAGAATTCCAACACATTTAGAATCATACAAATATCAGAGTTTTAGTCGCCGGAGAACTGTATTCGCATAGTGACTCTTCTCCTATAAATACCATGTTTAAGTTATTGTGTATCCATCCATAAATTCTTTCATTCTGAACACATACAATACTCTCTCTATTTTTCTATTATCTAACTTGAGTGTCGGAGGAGCAGTGCCGAACAACTTTCCGATCCCTTTATAATGTTCTTGTTTGTGTTTTCAGATCTGAAGTTCTAATCCGAATTTCCAAAACAAGATCAAACCTCCCAACAGCCTCACGTTTTTCATCAACATCACCTATTAAGGATATAATAGATCATTTTTCTTGCTCCATAACCAAATGATAATTTGATTATTTTTTAAAAATCATAAAATCCGGTCTTATGATTTACTGAACAATAAATTAATTAGAAAAATAAGTAAAAATAATGGAACCCTATTGTAAACTAATTATGTGGGAGTGTCCTAAGCATGCCCTTAATTGCGGCAAATTAAAATCAACAAGTTAAAATTTTGAAATCAGGATCATTTCTACTTTTCATTCTAACATGCTCAACTAGGGGTGTTCAAATTTCAGATAAAACAAAAAAAAATCGAAATTCCAAATCGAAAAAACCAACACTGAATCGAACCGAAACGAATTTTATAATTCAGATATAAATGTTGAAATCAAAATTTTTTTTGTTCGGTTTCAGATTATATATGTCAAAACCTAATCGATCGAAAAAACCCAAATTTCATTAAATTAATAATTTTATTTTGATTATATATTTGTTGAGATGATTTCAGTGAATGATATTTAATTGATTGTTGTTTATGTAATTCATTTAGACTTTATATTTAAATGTTTTACTAAGAAATCATGTAAAAAGATAACATATTATATTTTTACAATATATTTATCTAATTAATTTAAATAATTGTATCAAAATCGAAATAACTGAACCATTTCGGTAGAAAACCGAAGCGAACCGAAGAAAAATGATTTGAATATCGGATTATATATTTGTAAACTGAAAAACGAAAAAATCGAAATAAAAAACCGAAAACCGAACTGACCGATGAACATACTTAGGCCCAACTTCGTTTACAAGATTATTTCTTTTATTGTTTTTCCCCCCAACAAATCAGCATATTAAAATTTTGAAATCAGGATATATATATATATATATATATATATATATATATATATATATATATATATATATATATATATATAACAATTATTAAATAGAGTAGATCTTTTGTAAGACGATCTCATGAATAGATATGTCAACTCTATCGATATTCATAATAAA
Organism: Primulina eburnea; assembly: GCF_022965805.1. NCBI lineage: Eukaryota > Viridiplantae > Streptophyta > Magnoliopsida > Lamiales > Gesneriaceae > Primulina > Primulina eburnea. The sequence continues at coordinate 10,909,440 of NC_133108.1, forward strand.
AAGTAATATTTTTATCATAAAAAAGTATTCTTTTCCATAGATGACCTAAATAAGATATCCGTCTCATAAAATACGATATATGATATCGTCTCTCACAAATTTTTTTTATTTAAATAAGTTGGGGATGAAACAAATAAAGCGTTAATATGTGCTCAAAATTGAAAATATCAAATGACAGATATATAACAAACATGATAAAATTGAAGCCATCATTTCCACTTCTCATCCTATTTCATTTTCCCTCACCTTCTCTCCACCTCTCAATTCCATCTGTCGCGAACTGAAAGATAGATTTACATGCAAGTTACGATATAGATAGCCTCTCCTTCACTTCCCTCAAAGAAAACCAAGATTTTTTAATGGCAGTTGAAGCTCGGCATCTCAATCTGTTTCCTCCACCGGTTATTGGCAATCAGTATGTTCTGTTATTCTTCAAGGGTTTTGTTTTGGTTTTCTTGATGGGCTTGCAGAGAAGAAATTTGAGTTTTTTTTTTGTTGCAGAGGGCTGATGGTGAACAGCGAGGAAAGAAATGGAAGCGCGTTTGGAGCTCAGATGACGTATGGAGTTGTGGCTCCGTTATCTGGAATCACAACGGCGACGGATGCTGCTTTACCTATGTACTGCTCGACGTTAGCGGATACTTTTCCGGCCAAATCCGCGGCAATGAAATCATACAACTGTCTCGGCGTTTCGAGGAAGCGTTCGAGAGAATCAAATATCAATCCAATACTTTCGTCGTTTCCAAACGTAGCGCAGAACCAGAATGCGAATAATCGTTGCACTTCTTTCGATTTTCTAGGAGAAGATATCACGCTTCAGATCCACCAGAAAAGAATGGAAATGGATCGATTCATCTCCCAACATGTATGTTACGATATATGTATATATATATCTTATCTCTTGGTTTACTTTCTTCGTCTTTATTTCAAATCACCTCTCGAAAAATAAAAATTTAGGCGGAGAAAGTGAGGATGGAAATGGAAGAAAGTCACAGAAGGTTTTCCCAACGAATCGCGGAAGCAGTGAAAGAAAACATAACGAGCAAACTGAGAGCAAAAGAAGACGAACTGAAAAAGATTGTAGAGCTAAACTGGGCACTGGAGGAGAGAGTGAAATCGCTATCGATGGAAAACCAAATCTGGAGGGATTTGGCACAGAGCAACGAAGCCACGGCGAACGCTCTAAGATCCGATCTTCAACAAGTCCTGGCCCAAGTCGAAGACAAACAACACCACAAGGCGGACGATGCTCAATCGTGCTGCGGCAGCAACTTGAAGGAGGCGGGCGGGGACAAACACCAAATAAGCTATAGGATGTGCAGGAGCTGTGGGAAAGAGGAGTCGTGCGTACTACTTTTGCCATGCAGGCATCTGTGCCTGTGCTGTGTCTGTGGGTCATCTCTTCAAGCTTGCCCCATCTGCAAATCCATCAGAACGGCCAGTCTGCACGTTAATCTCTCCTGATTCTCGCTCGCATGCCTAGGGAATTCTCTTTATTTTCCTGAATTCCTCGAGGACAAAATTAGTTGTTAATATCTACCCATAATTAATTGTAAGAATTCATTTTTTCCTTCTTCACCGACTTTCATATTTTTATTCTACTTTATTAACCTCCCATTTTTCCAGCAAATCTTTTAACAAAAGAAGTACTAGTCAATTTTTTAAAAAATCCCATCTATTTGATTTTGAGCGTTGAATCGTTAATTAGTTTGCATTTGCGAAAGTCCGTCCGTCCGTCCCGTCTTAAAAAAAATCGTATGGGGCGTGGTAATTTAAGCGCGTGGGAGTGACGAGTGCAGCTAAAAAGACGCCATGTCGGAGTGGGAGAAATGTCGATTTTTAAATGACAAGACACGAAAAAAGGCCAAAGTACGGAACGTTTTAACCAAATTCATTCACCCTCATCCACTCCACGAACTTTAGGCATTTTATTTAATAAAATAAAGTAGTTTTTTAACATAAATTTTTTATTTGATTTATTCTTAATGTTGAAAATATTATTTATTATGATAAATATAAATAAGATCTATCCATCTTACTAATAAAAATTTATATGATAAATTCATAAAAAAATTGATTATTTATTTAATTATTATTTAACGAGACATTTTTTAAATAATAATAATTCCGCTATATATCAGTGTTTTTATAACCGGACCGTTAATCGAACCGATCAAACCTTAAAAAATAGTTCAACCGGTTCAATCGGTTCCACCGGACGGTCGAACCGGATCAATAAAATTAATATTTTATTTATTTTATATAATAAATAAAATAGTAAAATATTGATTATTTATGTTTTTATAGTTTTTACTTAATTTTTAAGATGTAAATTACCACAAATATCCAAATAAACACCACTTTTCCGGTTTTTCCGGTTTTTCCGGGTTTTAACCGGTTTCCGGTTTTTTCCGGTTCCGGTTTTTTCCGGTTTAACCGGATTCTAACCGGTTTTTTTCGGTTAAACCGGTTTTCCGGCTTTTTCCTTATCTCCGGACCGGTCTGGAGGCCTGTTCGCGGTTGAACCGGTTTGACCGGCCGGTCCGGTCCGGTTTTGAAAACAGTGCTATATATGGTTAACTAAAAGAGGCAAGAGAAGGAAGATTGAACTGTAGATTCCGCAAGAACGAGTTGATTGATGGGCGATGTTTGAATCAAATATCTAGGGATGTCAATGGTTCCGGGTAAAACCCAGACCCGTAATGGACCCACCCCATCTGGATGGGTTTGGGCATATTAAATGGGTCATGGGGAGGGTCTCGGGTCTAATTTTTCAGACCCATCTGGGTATGGGACGGGTCATGGGTCCTATAATACCCGCCCCATACCCACCCCGTATATGTAGATATAAATATTATAGGGTTTTAGTTTTATTAATTTTCATTTTTTATCAACCCATTTCAAGGTCAACCATAGACATATTTGATTCTTTAGGTTAATTGAATTTCTAATTGGGTTGGACTTTAGTTTATTATCCAAATAGATAGATCAATTATAAATAAAACCCTACACCACCATAACTATTAACTATATGCTAATATCTCTTTTTTATGTAATTTTTTATGTCATAAAAATAATTTTTTTTTTATTATTAAGTGTGGTTGAAGATATGAATTAGTTTTCTATTGTATTCTATTTAGAAATTTTTTTGTTTCATAATTCAGTCATGTGAGAAAAATATTATTGTTTTCATTTTAAAAAAATTCGGGTCTCACGGGTCTACCCAGACCCGTTTCGTATTCGGGGTGGGATGGGTCCGAAGAATATTTAACCGGGGTGGGGTGGGTAATGGGTATAAGTTTTCTTCATAGGGTGGGTCTTGGGTTTAGCCATACCCGCCCCATTGACATCCCTACAAATATCAATCCATCCCAAGGACTTTATTTCGGGAAATTGGTCTACAGTCCTCAGCGGTCGATTTTTTTTTGTGTTCAGTCCTCGATACTTTTTTAGTACCACATTTCCACATGAAATGTACCACATTTTGTATGACATAGTACCACAATTTTGTGGGTAGAGAATGAACTCAAAAAAATGTTTTGATTGGAGATTTTTTACCAACTTCTCCACTTTATTTAAACATTTTAAAATATATAAATTTAAAAAGTGACCAAGTTCAATGTCTTTAGTAGTAGTTGTACGTGAAATCCAATGTATTTCTCACGCCTGGACTCGTGAATGGCGTTACGCGTGAATCATCGATTTCAAATACCCACTAAATTCTTGCAGGTGGCCAAAATCTATATATGGGGTCGGTCACACCCATCAATCACAATAAAATTTATTCGATAGTTTTATAGGGATATTTAGGTATATAGACTTCATAGAAAATTCAATTAAAAGTTTGACCTTCCCCAAAATTCATTTTGATAAGTAACCTCCCTTTCAATTTTAAAATCTTAATTAATTGCCTTAATATAAATCCGCTTTTAAATGGTATCAGAGCATGGTTAATTTATTTCAAACACGAAAATTTTTTATTACTAGCAACTAAATGTATGAGAAGGAGAATTCCGAAAATTATGAATCCGAACTTTAGTTCGAGAAAAGTAATTTACAAGAACTATTCCAATATTTTGGAATATACACAAGTTCATCTAACTATTGTTAGATATCAGAAACAGGAGAACAGAAGAAACTTATCTCCTGATGAAAGACAGCAGGGTTTATTAAACCTTGTACACACAAAAGGTAGACTCTTACAGGTCGAAAAGACCAGATCTTCATTGATCTGTTAAATATACCAGGGACTATCATCCAGTTCGAAATTGAATTTATCTCCCTGGAAATAATTCAATTAGAACAAGAATTACAGCGAAGTACATGCTTCACTGAATTCAGAACGAAAGGTATGCGTTTACAAGGTCTAAAGAACCGTAGAAACATACTTCAAAATCTACTCAGAAGAAATTCTTCAGAGAACAATGGATCTCTATAGACAGAAGATCTACGAAGGGAAGCAACAGCACCCTCAGGTAATCTATGATTCAGAATAATAAATTTCTGGAGATAGTACCAGACTCCTCTAAGCTCTCTCTGGATCTTAGAGAAATACAGAAAACGGTACAAAATTATGGCAATGTGCTATATTATGTACCGCAAAGGGTTGAAAAGGTCCTAGAAAAACAAGAAGAAATTCTTGAAATCTTAAAGGATATTCAAACAAGAATACAGAAACTAGAACAACAACCAAGTTCTAGTAGAAGAACTTCTGGAGGTTGGTTACCACCATCCTTTGGTACCGAACCTTTGTTACATCAACAAGGGAAGGCCAGAGTGGTGTCAAAACCTTTAACTGAAGAAGAAAAGATGATCATCTAATCAAGTCTGTCTCAGAAAAGAAATTGATCTGATGACAACTTTAGAAAGGATTGGTTTGGAGGATCTACAAGAGCTTGCGGAATCTTTCGCAAATCTCAAAGTAATAGATCTAAAGATGAATACAGCAGTAGGTGAAACACCACCTGCAATAACCTGGTCATCTTCTCAGGAACCACCAAGGGAAAGTATGGGATCTCATAATGTAAATATGAGAGAATCTCAGACTGATTTCCATACTGGTGGAGGATCACACCCAGCGGGAACAAGGGCAAGGAGAACTCAAATTCCTTTGCACCAAACACCCTATGGGAAAACTGTTTTAGATCCTATACATCCTTACGGGGTTATGCTTAACCTTGATGTATTGGACTTCAAAAACAGAGAAGATCTCATAGACGATTGGACATCTGCTATGAGGATTGCAGCAGGAACACTTGATCTCAATAAAGAAGGATTCATTAAACTTTTGGAAATGAGTCTTATGGGATCAGTGAAAATTGCTTGGGACATGACTTCATCAGACATGAAAGAGTCAGTCCTAGTTGGGGAATCTCTTAGTGAGATCGCTGGAAAGATGGCTACCCTATTCAAAGCACACTTTATAGGGGTAGACTATTTCAATAGTCAAGATACAGAGAAGAAGAAAAAATATACTCAAGCTCTGTATAGTCTTGAATTACATGATATATGTTTGGTAGATGAATACATTGTGTTATTCACCAAATATAGATGTAATTCAGGAGTCGAAGAAGATATAGCTATGCAGCTTTTCTTCGCAAAAATGTCAAGTCCTTGGAGAGAAATGCTCATAAGGGAATACGTACCTGGTAATCCAGATACATTGGCAAGAAGAGCCTCTTTCCTTAAAGGAAAATTGGCAGAATGGTGTCACATGGCAGCATTACAAAAGAATTACAAACGACTAAGGGGTATCAACAAAAGAACTCCTTTGTGTTGTAAGGAAAATGATCTTCCAACAATTATTGGAAGTAAACCACAGAAGCATAAAAGGAAAAGTTTTAGGACTCATCCCTATGCACGAAGTGGAAGAAGTTCTTGGAAACCAAGATCCGTATGGTCCAGACAGAAAGCCAGATCTTATAAATCTGGACAAAGAAGCGGACCATCGAGAAGTAGGATATCATCCCAGACATCGAATTCATCTCGAAGCACAGGAAGAACACCTACAAAGAAAACTTTCAGAAGAGCTCATACGCGAGCCAATGAAAGTTTCAAGGATTGTAATTGCTGGACATGTGGAGCAAGAAGTCATATCTCGACCAACTGTCCAGAAAATGAGAAAAGAGGTATTAAACGCTTCGATTCTACTCCGGATATAGAAGATGCAGTTTATTACCAAGATCTCATTCAAGTATACCAATTTGAGGACATTGCCTCAGATGAGAGTATATATGAAGAAGAAGAAGTCTTAAGTCAGGAAGAATCTGATGGAACAGAATCGGAATCTGACTGAAGACGAGGTGTTTCGACACGAAACACATGAAGATTTGTCTGGATTTTTTAGCCAGACAACAATATCTCATAACATGGTTCAAAGAATCATGAGAGAAAATCCGAGTCTACAGAGATACCAAGGTTTCTCTGCAGGACAGGTAGAAAAGTTCTTAGGAAGTCTTGGCCTAAGAAACATAAAACATCATCTAATCTATAAAGTTTCTAGAAGGGAGATGGCAATCCCAATGGAACTTACAGGAAATAGAATGGAGATGCAGTTAATTCCTTCCGAAGAAATTAAGGAGGAATTACAAAAACTCAAGATAGAAGTAGCAAGGACTATGTCCTGGATTCATATCGGAGCAATCCAAATTATGATAAAGGCTACTTTCAAAGAAGGGATAGATTCACCTATCGATATTGCTATTTGCGATAAAAGAATGGGGAATCTACAAGATTCAGTACTGGGAACAATCTCAGGAAACCTCTGTGCAGGAAAAATTGTAGGGGTAATCTATCCAAGGATAGCCTACAATCTGGCAGATCGAGATTTTAGCCGAGCCTTGACATTGCATCAGAACTTCAAGGAAAAAAGGCTGATGAAAGAAGGTAATAGGCCATATTCTATTACCTATCAAATTTCATATGCTCTATCTAATACACATCATTCTGAATTGTTTATTAGAAACGAGTTTATTGAAATCCCTGAAATATTCGGAAAAGTTGCTCAGGCAATTTATCCAGAAAGAGTTGAGTTTCCTTTAATACAGGAAACAGATATCCAGATCCAAGACAAACCGATTCTACAGAGGAATCAAATTCTTAGATTGGAATCAAGAAGACTATCTTTTCAAGGAGATAGAATTACAAGTTACAGATGGGATAAAAGGCCTGTCATAGAAACCCAACAGGAGCTGAAAAGTTTTTCTACAATAGGAAAACTTAGATGCCCAGAAGGGTGGAAGGAGGTAGAAATAGTATTTGACATTACAAAGCAAAGGAATCAATTTCCTTGTAATTCAATATACTATTTGGAACAACCGATGATAGGAACTTACCAAGGACTGATTAATATCGGAGAATTGGAAGTCCATATTCAAGGAATTCCAGGGAAAGATTCAGATCGACTGATTCTCGGACTAGAGTTTCTCGAGGAACACAAGCCTTGGAAACGTCTAGAATATGGAATGGAGTTTATGGCAGAAGATAAAATGTGGAAAATCCAATGACCACAAGTCCATTCTCCATATACATTCCAGTAGGAATGTTGTATGAACAATATAAGGCAGAATACTTTGCTGCATATATTGATTCAGGTGCTGGAATATGTACAGCAAAACGAGGAGTTTTTCCAAATAATTTGGAAGAAGAGTTACCCAAGATTGCTGGAAGAGATTTTTCCAGAAGAATCTTAATCTTATGTAAAGGGATTAAGATGACTGAAATCATGATTGGCGGTGCTGGACAAACACCTTGGTACAAGGTAAAGACACCACCAATTTATTTTCATGATACAGGAGCTGACATATTGTTAGGAAATAATTTCCTACAAATGTTCAAGTCCTATACACAAGAAAATGAGACTAGAAGATTAGTGTTCACAACACCATGTGCTCACAAAATCATAGTCCAGAGACTTAGGGAGGCATTTTACAGAAAATTGCCAATCCAGTTTCGCAGCAAGCGTGGTGATTCAGGAAAACTTCTGAACCCAAAAATGAAGGATTCAAGACGGTTTGGAGAAACAATGCTCCAGTTAAGAGCAGATAAGGAACTCCAACCAGAAGATATAGAATGCCTTAAGATAACTCTACATACAAATGAAGTAGAGTTTGAATCTAAGGTATCACTGGAAGATGTCAAGAAGAGGATCAAAGAAAATTATAACGAAGATCCCTTGGCATGGTGGGATAGAAATCAACTCAGGGCTTGCCTTAAGATCAAGGAAGGCAAAGAGTATGAATTTGTCCGTTGTAAACCCATCCCCATGAACATCTTTGATCAGAGGGATATGCAGATTATAATCAAGGAACATTTGGACCTTGGATTAATCAAAGCAGGTATGTCACCATACAGCAGTCTAGGTTTTCTGGTAAGAAATCATGGTGAGATTAAAAGAGGAAAACCCAGATTGGTTATTAATTATCAAGAAATTAATAAGATTCTGGAGTTTGATGGGTATTTTATACCTAGTAGAGAACACTTGATTAGTTGCATTCGCAATGCCAAGATATTCTCTAAATTTGATTGCAAGTCTGGATTCTATCAGATTCGGATGCAGGAAGAAAGCAAGAAATTCACAGCTTTCTCCACACCTCAAGGACATTATATTTGGGAAGTATTACCAATGGGATTGGCTAACTCACCCCAGATATTTCAAAGAAAGATGGATAATCTTTTCAAAGATTATTTCAAGTTTATGTTTGTTTACATCGACGATGTTTTAATAGCATCCAAAGATATGAATGAACATGTTAAACATTTGGAGATTTTCTCTAATGTTTGCAAGAAAGAAGGACTGGTTTTATCTGAAAAGAAAGCAGTCATTGCTACAAGAAAGATTGAATTCCTCGGAATTGAAATCGATGAGTCAGGAATAATTCTGCAAGAACACATAGTAGAAAAGGTGCAGAATTTTCCAGAGAATCTCAAAGACAAGAAGCAACTTCAAAGTTTTTTAGGGGTTGTTAATTTTGCTGGGATGTTTATTAAAAACCTAGCAAAACACAGGAAGGTGTTCAGTCCATTATTGAAAAAAGATGCTAGATTTATATGGACAGACGAACACACAAAAGGACTTATCCATTTAAAGAAGGTTTGCAAAAATCTTCCAAAGATGGCTATTCCTCAAGACGAGGATGATCTGGTATTATATACCGATGCCAGTGATCATTGGTGGGCTGCAGTATTAACAAAGCTCACACCAGATGGAGAACAACCATGCAGATATTGTAGTGGGTTATTCTCAGATGCAGAAGCCATAAGATGGCATATCAACGAAAAGGAATTTTATGCAGTAAAGAGGGCTTTTGAAAAATGGCCCTTATTTTTACTTGCAAAGAAATTCACTTTGAAAGTTGATAACACTCAAGTTAAAGCCTTTTTGAGGAATAGAACTGAGTCTAAACCGGAGAAGGCTAGATTATTACGATGGCAAGCTTTATGTCAAAATTATATTTTTGATATTATGATAATAAAATCTCATGAAAATATTCTTGCAGATTTTTTAACAAGAGATGGACAGCATTGACATTGATGCTATTATCAAGATGCAGAGGCATTTGAGGGAACACCTTGAAATGCTTCAAACCGAGTTCAACAAGTTAGCTGTTAACGCAGAAGTTGCGGGAAGGCTACAACAAGCTGATAAGAGAATTGTCTCTGATCGAATTACAGGATGTTTACAGGCATATACTCAGTTATGGTCTGTAACGCAAAGGCCTATCCTCCAGGGCATTGAGAGACCACTGGTTTCTCAAATGGAGAGTTTTCGAGTACAGGACTCTATACCTGTAGCGGGGGATTCAAATACCCCTTGCACAAGTGTTAAGTCGGGATCATCACCAGATGAGTCGACTGAAACAAAAGTTGAGACTTCTGATCCTTATCTTGAGTCCTCAAGTCAACCCTTCACCTCGGGGATTGAAGAGGGAGAGATCAACCTTAGGCCTCGAATTGATAAAGGCAAATCTAAGGTTGGTACTAACGAAACAACAATTTCTCAATTTCAGGTTTATCAGCAGAATTGGGAGAAGTTGAAAACAAGAATAGGCATTAACCCAGCTACAAACAGGGTTGATGTTTCAGGAAAATATCCAAGGGTATGGATGAAACCTAATTCATATCCCAAGGAGGTTAAAGCTTGGTATGAATTTGGGGCTCTCGCCTCAGTTTATACTACATCACCCAGCTTTCCGGAAATTTCATGTCTACCAAAATGGATCCAGGAAGCTGTTCATGAAACTTGGGCAAATAATGATTATTTGTCCAGAGGAGATATTCTGGAATTGTATTTTTTCAGTGCAGCACCAGAACCAGCAGGGAAAGGCACACATGAAGCCTTTCATTTCATCAAGCTAAGGAGGCCAGATTCAAATGTCCAGAAATTTATCAAGGACCCTCCGACAGAAGAAACACCCCTGGTGTCTTCAATAACTGAAGATGACATTTCCACCAGAAGAGCTTGGGGTATTTGGGTCTGTCTCACTGAGATGGACAAAGTCAAGTTTCCGTTCAAATTCTACAATCATTCAGTGAACGGATCATTCCTGTTAAATACCATGACAGGAAAAACAACAAGTTTTGCAGAAGATCTATTTGAAAAGAAAAGAAATCTTTTGTGGAACAGCAAGCTGCCGGCAAGCAAAGAGACTCGCCGGAAATTCTGTAACATGGCACATATAGGAAGATGGTCAGAAAACATCTGCCTTGAATGCCAAGACCAGAAGAAACCAGAGTTTGGTAAAGGTTTCAAACCGAGATCAGATCGGAAAAACTTTACCGACACAAGCACAAGTAGGGAAGGACCACATACACATTTTCCTCGAGGATACAAAAAACCAAAGATTCCTCGACAAAATTAAAAGGGACATGTGACCCTCCATTACAAAAAGCAGGACCACTACCATGTGAGTGGTAGAAACAAGACAACCACTAATTAGTGGTAAAGGACAAATGGACCACCAATAACAAATGGTGGATGACTCAGCAAACATTGGATACCAATCTAAAGGGAATCCAATGAATAAAAAGTAAATTAACTGGTCCCGAAAAATCATCTATAAATAAGGACAGATTGGAAACCAGTTAAAACACACCAGAATCAAAACTTAAAATATATAGGGTATATTTGAAAGTTTTGAAAAGAAGATTAACATACAAGAGAAAAGAGGCAGAAGCTCTTAAATGGTTAGTAAATCATTTCCGAGAATATAAAGGAGATGAAATTACTGCCGATATTTTGGAAACTCATCGTCAATGGTATCTAGGAGAAATAAAAGAGGATGAGAAGCTGATGTAAAGATTGATAATCTAGACAGGGACCCCTCAACCACCAAATGGTCCCCAATGCAAGCTGTAAAGGCTTATGAAGATTTGAAATCCGAAGTTCAAATCCGAAGAAGCCTTCTATAAATAAGGCAGGAAGAAGGAAGTGAAGATCATCAGAAATTTTCTCCATTTCTTTCATACAAGGTTGTAATATTTTCTTTTCAAGTTTTATGTGTGTTAAGATATCGTAGCTAAACAAGTTTCTCCTCCTCTACAGGAGGTTACTATGTAATAAATAAATATTTGTGTTTGAATAAAAGAGATCTTGGCTCTTAGCCCCTCTCATGTATTATTTTTCAAAAATTTGATCTTTTGCTGTACGCTCTAAGGTAGGAAACGAATTAGAGCTGTGCTAAGTATTGCTGAAGGAATCTACGTCAGTAACCATCGGTTGCGATCGCGTGGTTGAACTGTGAGGAGCAGTTCGTAAAATACGGTGGATATAACCCGGTGGTACTCTAGTCAAAGAGGTAAAAGATTTAATTCATTTACGGAAGCATGATGGGCCATTAAAGGAATTAATTAAGTTTAAAGGGGAGATTACTGTTCTTTAAAGGGTAAGGGTCATATATTTAAAAGAAGTTTGACTGGAGGCTATAAATTTAAATGCCCCTAGTTTTATATGTTAAATTTATGAAATTAATTAAATTTCATTCAATTTATATAAAAATGTTATTTTTTTATTTTTTAATATTTATCGATTTGACTCATCACAAAAATTATCATGAATTTTGATATTTTGTAGGAAGCCTCGTATTAAGAACGTACGTTCAAAAGATCATAAAAAAGATGTACATTCTACACACAAGTTGCATCTCTTCGGATATAAATAATTTTTTTTTTTTGGAAAAAAATTACTAATAAAATATTAATCAAAGAATGTGAAATCATTAATTTGAATCAAGCAAAGTTTCACTTAAAATTTGAGACATAATAAATGGGATGTGTGAGTGAGATAATTTGACATAAGATTGCATAAACCAGTGGTTGCAAATATTTTACTTACATTGGGATTTCCATGCAATTCTAAGGCGTGTTTGGTTCGATTATAAAAGTTATCCACAAATTAAGATAACTCTATCTCATGTTTTATTTCATTATTATTTTTATCCACCAACTAAAATTATTTTACATCAATCAAATCCTTAACTATTTATCTCACACCCTTGAATAAAAAAAAAATATGTCTTTTTTGAAACGGTATCAAAGATCTTTATTCATAACATGCCATATCTTCCGATATTTAAAATAATAAGTAATAATTTTGATATTAAAAAAAATTATTTTTCATAAATAACTAAAAAAGAAGACATGTCTCACAAAATTGACTCGTGAGATTATTTCACAAAAATATTTATGATAAAAAAATATATACTACTTTATGTCCACAACACATAACATAAGATCATGCATGAATTGAAATAATAAATTATTTCAATGAGATGAACAATCACATCCAGTCAAGTGTTTATAAGTTTATCTACACCATAGTAAAAGAAAAGGGATGAGCGAGAAAGATAAGAATTAGATAAGGAGCAATATGAGCGCAATTAAATTCAGAAAATTATGATGCAAAAGTGTTTTTTGTTTGTATGTGATAATGTATTTAAGGATATCAATTAGTATGAACATATTGTTTCATAAAAAAGGCGAGCCTTCATCCAAAAATTAGATGAAGATGAAAACCATTAAAAGATACCATTTGGATGCAAAATATCATGAAAACTTGCAACTTTTTGTCAATAAGCGTATGTAGGAGCCTAGGAGCTTCACCTGGGAAAATTCCATGGCAGAGAGAAGAGCCTAGGCACCTTCCTTGTGGCCTGGATTGTTCCAGGCCACAGATGGGAGGCTGAGGCGTCCATTCTCATAGCCTCAGCGCTTCTCCTGCCGCATGGAACAATCTTTTGAATTTTTTCATCTTTTTTTTTGCTTAATTTATAATCATTAAGCTTTAAAATATTCCAACAGTCTCTCACATGAATGCACGTGATTTCGAAAAAGAGTACACATAGAAAAATTATCGCATTAATATATGTAATTTTGGCTTTGAACCTTCTTTAGCATAGTACTGTCGGATTTACTAGGTCATGAAGTGAACTTGATGCTCTGAACCTTCTTTAACATAATTTATTTTAAACTATGGTCGAAAATACACACACTCTTATATATGTCTATAAGTCAACCATGCATTTTATAAAGTCATCCAACTACTGAATAAAATTGCTGCAGTCAATCAAATCCAAAAAAATGAAATCAATCTTCCAGTCTACTTTTAAAGAAAAACTCAAACGAATTTCCAAAAATCTGTCAATTCAACGGTGTATTAAACTTCATAAAAATTAAAAAATAATGTCTAAACTCGTGTCTCAAAAATCGAAATGTACGGAAGAAATGAAAGGTCATCGGATTTTCACGTGCTCCCCCGGCTCAACTTACTCAGTTTTTAGCACCTCCAGTCTCCTCATCCATATGATCACCTGCATCAATCACACCTAGTGAGTCTAAACATATTCATATCATATCATGCAATAGTGAAAAGTATTGTAAACAAAGCAACTTTCATGATCTTCAAAATCATGAGCATAAAAATATTCATATCAAATCATGTCATATCGTAACATTATATACATATTCATTTCTTTCATTGAATTCAGATCATTAGTTGTGTAATGCCTGAGATTTTTATTTGTTAATCCGAGATTATTGATTATGAATTGATATGATTATAGAAGGACCACTCCGAGACATGATTTGAGTTAGCATGTGTATTGTGATGTGCGAGGACATAACCCCTTGCGTATATGCGCGAGACGAGGCACGCATATGCGCGAGTAGGACAGAGAACCTCGCGCATATGGTCGAAAAGGGACGCGCATATGCGCGAGCATGTGCAAGGAAGAAGTGTTAAGACAGTAGGTCTCGCGCATATACGCAAAGATAGGGCGCGCATATGCGCGAGCAGAAGAACTCATGAATGCCGAGACCAGTAGGTCTCGCGCATATGCGGCATGGAGGGCCGCGCATATACGCGAGACGTGCTGCACAAGAGATGAGCCACATGGCTTGGACATGCAATATATATGTAAATTCCTTCATTTTTGTTCATAATCAGCAACAGGAAACCGAGAGAAAGTGTGAGAACCCGAAAATTTCGACCGAAGTAAATCAAGTAGGTAATATAAAAAATTATTTAAAATGATTCAGTAATTTTTGTTTCAATTAAACTACTTGAATAATAACTTAAATCTCATCAAATTTAACTCGAGAAAGTAGATTCTAAGTTCGGGGATTAGCTCAACAGGAGGCCAAGCTACAAGTAACCGTATCCATTGAAGAGTTTTCACGAGAGGAGTAAAGCCCCAGCTCAAGGACGCAAACTTCCAGCTCGAAGAAGCTCAACCAAGCTTGTCCTAACAAGACCACAAATGGAGCTAAAAGATAAGCTAAAGCTTTGGACAAATTAAACATGCAAGAGTTGCCTTTTGAGTAAACCAAAAAGGGAGCTAAGGGCTTGAGCTAAGGGAAGGACAAATTCATGGTGTAAGAAATGGCTTTTGGTGCTTGATATGGAGCTTGAGAATTTAATAATCTTTGACCACATTTACACCCAAATTTGGGCTCCAAGTTTTCGGCTGAATGAAGGAGATCAAAGGCCATTATTTTTGTATAAATACTACCAAGCACCTCACAAAAATTGCACTTCAAACAATCCCTCAAAGGCCTCTAAGTTTTTCGGCCCTTACCCCTCGCCCTATACACTCTCGGCCGAAGACAAGCAAGGGAGAAGGAAAGAAGCTCGTACATTCCAGTGTTGAAATCCTGTGCCAAAGTGCCGCCCAATTGAAGACAATATTTGTGGGAATTGCGTCGAAGTGCTGCCGGAATTTTAGAGAAAACTTCGTTTAAGAATTGTAAGTGGGCTTTTGTTAATTAGTTTCTTTCTATTTTGAAACTTGTATAACGTATGGTGCCATGCATATATATATTCGAAAATTTCATGATATGCATGTCTATTATTTTCGAAAATTTGGATTATTATAATTTGAAATTTCGATCGATTATATGTTTCTTTTCGTACTTCGATGTTCTTGGTTCCGCTGTGTCAATATGAAATTCTGAAATCTGAAACTCTGATAAATTCTGTCTGGAAAAGTCTAATTCTGTTTGCACTGTTACGACTCAAATTGAAATGTGACGAGAATTGTAGTTCTGTCTGGCCCCCATTGGTGGGTATAAAACCATGTTCTGTCTGGCCCCCATTGGTGGGTATAAAACCATGTTCTGTCTGGCCCCCATTGGTGGGTATAAAACCACGTTCTGGCCTCACCCCTTAGAGGACTAACATATTGGGGACAATTTGACCATGGAAATGAGATGAGTAACAGTGTTCTGTCTGTTCTGATATGTTCTGTTCCGAATTGAAATGATCTGTATTGCTTCTGTTTTGTTCTGAATCATTTGATAAGTTCTGTCTCTTATTCGATTCGTTTCCGTTGTGCCAAGTTAAGAATATTAGTTTTGAAAGTATGTTAAAGAAATGTCTTAAAGAATTAAGTTCTATATGTATCTTTGGAATCGATCGACCCCCACTTGCTGAGTGTTTCCCAAAATACTCACCCCTTACAAATTTCAGATAAGAATGAGGAGCAACTGAATGAGGAAGAGCAAGATGCTTTCTGGGGTTGGTGAATCAGAGATCAAGATCAGAATTCAACATTTTACTTTTCTTTCGTTTCCGCTATTAGAAACTCTGACGTATTTTATTCTTTTGTCATTGTAAGACAATATTTCATTTATGAAAAAGACTGGTTTGATTTGATACGAGGCTTTATTGTTTTCAATTTAATTGTTAAACAATGCCGGATGTCACCGATGCTTCGGACTCGGGGCGTGACATTTAAGTGGTATCAGAGCCGCCAGGTTCATAATCCCACTGGGATTTTGACAGACAAAATTTGACAAAGTCAAATTTTGGCAAAAGCCTAGTACATCACAATCTGAAACCAACCTTCATCTGTTCCCTAAAATTTTCGAACAGCTTCCAAAAATCTATCCCTTCAATTGTTCCGAAAATATTCAGCGTCAAAAATTTCCACGACAACTTTATTATTTGTGCCATTCTATCTTTGATGAGAATCTGATATTTTACCTCCATTTACTCTAGGAAATGGATGCTCCCCGTATTCGTGCCCAGGCTGCCCTACGCATGCGTAAGCTCACCATAGACCATCAGAAGAGGGAAATTGCAACGTTGAAGGCGCAACTCGCCAAGGAGAAATTGGGAAAGCAAGAGCTTACTGAGATCAGGATTATGCTGGAGTCGGACGTGCAGCGACTCACACATCACTTGGATGTGGCGGAGAGCCAAATGATGCAGACACCGACTAATGCAACTCGTTTTGCGCGCTTGGTGGCACTCAACATGGATCTACTTGAGAGGATAGAGATAGAGAAGGATCACGCTGCTCAGGCTCGTCAGCATCAGGACCAGTTTATTGCAAAGCAAGAGCGCTACATCTCAAGGATCCACGCCACTATGGACGGACTGCAGGATCAGAACAACTATTTACATCTTGTGGCAGAAAACATGGCAGAGGAGGAAGTGGTACCCATGGAAGTATTTGTAGACGACAGTGACAGCGACAGCGGAGAGTTGTTCGACTAGATTGGCATTATATCAAAGTATCTGAATTGTAATAAATTGTAACTGAGAAAAATATTATGTGTACCAACTTATTTTGAAACTTTCTATCAACTTATATTATTGCATGTTTACAAAAAAATTTGATAAGTATCTTATCTATAAAATGTTTTTTTTATCTTTATAGGAACAACATGGACCTCCAAAACGTTATAAATGAACTTCAGAGTCAACTTCGAGAAAAGGAGTCAAAAATTAAATCACTAAAAGAAAAAAATGATAAGCTCGAGAGAGATAACTACCAATTGGATGGAAACAATATATGTATAGGGGAAGACCTTCGGGAAGCCAGAGTTGAGGAAAAGAAATTACGCGATGATGTCAGACGATACGCTGCTTATCATCTAGAGTCGGAACGACAGCATGAGATCACCAAACAAGAACTGAAGAAGGCGCAAGATAGGATTCTTACGCTCCAAATCCGAAGTGATAGCCTTCTCAGTATTCAACATCGTCTTGAGGAAAAGATTGGAGAACAAGAAATCGATGAGAAAGTAAGCCAATCAACAATACAAAAACTGCAAGCCCAAGTGAACAACCTTGATCACCACAACACGCAACTGCAGAACTACATCGAGCATCTACAAAATGAGATGGTCAACATGGAAGAACTCATGGAGCAAATGGAAGAAAATCCAATAGAAGAAGAAGAAGAAATTAACGAAGCTATAGGAGACGGCGAAGTGTTAGATGAATAGGGAGAAAAGAACTCTAGAATAAATCTTGATTGTATCTAGGATTATTTGATTTAGTCGTTGGTTGTATGCAAAATCTTTTTCAATATTAATGAAATTATTTATTTGATTAAATGTTATGGCAAACAAATTAATAAAAAAATACGTGTTTATAGGAAATGGCAGGCAGACCACCCCGAAACAACCGTAACGCTCGGAACGCCAACCAAAACGATAATCCACCACCACCGCCACCACCCAGAGTAAACCTCAGCCAAGAGGATATGATGGCAATAGCAACTATCGTCGCTGCAACATTACAGGGATTTGTGAATCCACTGGCCAACGCCATCCAACCACCCCAGGAACCTCAACCTCGTGGGATCAAGTATCACTACGAATCTCTGAGGAGGAATCGAGTTCCAACTTTTGATGGGAACCCAGACCCCGAAGTCAGTCACAACTGGCTCAAAAACGTGGAAACACAACTACATTTGCTAGAAATACCGGAAGAATTAAAGGTAGAAGTCGTAACCCCGTTTTTGGAAGATCGAGCTAGGAAATGGTGGGAAACTGTGTCGCTACCTTTAGCAGAAGTAGAAGATATCACATGGCCAATTTTCAAGAGGGAATTCCTGAAACAATACTATCCGGCCGAGTTTCGTCTACAAAAGTTGAATGAGTTTGAGAATTTCAGACAGTCACCAGATATGACGGTAATGGAGTACACGTCAAAATTCAATGATTTGGGAACTTACGTCCCGACAATCATATCAGATGAGACGTTAAAAATGCACCGTTTCAAGAAGGGACTCAACAGTCGAATTCAGTCGGCACTGGCAGTGTACAAACCAAGCAGCTTTGCGGACTTGATGGGCGCTGCAATGAGCGCAGAAACCGATATCAAGCGACGTGAAGAAGAAAACAAGAACAAGAGACCGATGAACAATCAATCCACACAGAATAATCTCAAGTTCAAGAAACCAAATTATTCAGGAGGGTCCTTCAAGGGAAGTTCTGACAGGACTGGTAACACCGAAGGAAAATGGTGTGATACATGTCGTCAAAAACATATTGGAGAATGTTATCGGAAGACAGGCGCTTGTTTCAAGTGCGGGAAGGTGGGCCATAGAATTAAAGACTGTCCAGACAACAAGGACAAAGGGTCGGGGCCCAACAAACAACATGAGAACAAGACCAATGCTCGGGTTTATGCCATAACCCAAGAGGAAGCCGATAATAGCAACGAAGTTGTGGCAGGTACCATCTTACTCAATAAAATGCCTGCATATGCTTTGTTTGATTGTGGTGCCACCAATTCGTTTGTGTCTAGAAGATATGCTAAGAAGCTTAAACTTGAGCATGATATTCTTAGTGAACCGTTAAGAGTAGCAACACCGGCTAGTAAAATAATCGAAACTCACAAAGTATATCGAAACTGTAAAATTTGTATCGGCAAACAAACTTTTGAAGTAGAGTTGATTCAACTCAATATGGTGGAGTTTGACATCATTCTTGGAATGGACTGGTTAGCTAAGAACCATGCCATAGTAGACTGTCAGAAGAAAGAAATTAGACTTCAAACTCCAGCAAAGAGGGAAGTTGTATATCAAGGGAAATCCAAAGAAAGGAAATCTCTGCTATCTGCCTCGCAAGCCTGGAAGGCCATAAAGGGAGGAGAAGAGATTTATCTGGCAATAATTAATTAAGCCAAAGAGGAAGAAGTCCCAAAATTGGAAGATATTCCAATTGTTCAAGAATTTACAGACGTTTTTCCCGAAGAATTACCAGGAGAGATACCCGATAGAGAAGTAGAATTTGAAATCAACTTGGTCCCTGGTGCTGCACCAATCTCTAAGGCACCATACCGAATGGCTCCAGCTGAATTAAAAGAGCTAAAGGAACAACTGCAAGAACTACTGGACAAAAAGCAGGTTCGCCCCAGTGCATCACCGTGGGGAGCCCCAGTGCTTTTTGTAAAGAAAAAGGACGGAAGCATGAGGCTATGTATCGACTACCGGGAGCTAAACAAGATCACCATAAATAATAAGTACCCACTTCCGAGAATAGATGATCTTTTCGATCAGCTAAAAGGAGCTAAAGTTTTCTCAAAACTTGATCTCAGATCAGGTTACCATCAGTTAAAAGTCAAAGCAGAAGATATCCCTAAGACTGCTTTTAGGACAAGGTATGGGCATTACGAATTCACGGTAATGCCGTTTGGTCTAACCAATGCTCCTGCGGCATTCATGGATCTTATGAACCGAGTATTCAAACCGTATCTCGATAAGTTCGTGATAGTGTTCATAGATGACATTTTGGTGTACTCACCAAGTGAGGAAGAACATAGTGAGCATCTGCGTCTTACTTTGCAAACATTACGAGAGAAAGAACTCTATGCCAAATTCAAGAAGTGTGAGTTCTGGCTGAAAAGTGTGGCGTTCCTAGGTCATATAATCTCAGAACAAGGGGTGTCAGTAGACCCTAAGAAGGTGGAGGCAATTAAAGATTGGCCTCAACCTAAAACAGTGACAGAGATAAGAAGTTTTCTGGGATTAGCAGGCTATTATAGAAAATTTGTAGAAGGATTTTCGTCAATAGCTATCCCACTCAATAAACTTACTCAGAAAAATTCGAAATTCATTTGGAATGAAGCTTGTGAAAAGAGTTTTGAAACCCTGAAGACAAAACTCTCATCCACACCAGTACTGATTCTTCCCGAGGATGGTAAGAATTTTACCATTTACAGCGATGCTTCAAAGGGAGGATTAGGGTGTGTGCTTATGCAAGAGGGTCAGGTAATCGCTTATGCCTCACGGCAATTGAAGCCGTATGAGCAGAATTACCCCACTCATGATTTGGAGCTAGCAGCAGTAGTATTCGCGCTTAAAATCTGGAGGCACTACCTTTATGGAGTAAAATGCGAAGTTTTTACTGATCACCAGAGCCTTAAGTACATTTTCACTCAGAAGGAATTAAACATGAGGCAAAGAAGGTGGATGGAACTTCTCAAAGATTACGATTTGGTAATCAGCTATCATCCGGGAAAAGCAAATAAAGTGGCAGATGCATTGAGTCGGAGGAACCCCGGAAAAGTGAGTTTATCGTCATTATCAGTACAACCAAGTCTCCAAGAGACCATCAAACTAAAACAAAGTCAAGACACCAATATCTTCAAGATAAAGGAACAAATTCAGGAAGGAAAGATTTCAGAATTTCAAATTGATAAAGATGGTATCCTTTGGATGAAAGGGCGATTATATGTGCCAAACATCGATGGAATTCGAGAAGAGGTGATGGCCGAGGCACATAAATCAAAATTTTCAGTACATCCAGGAAGCACCAAGATGTACAGGGATTTGAAAAATAACTACTGGTGGAATGGAATGAAGAAAGACGTAGCGGTCTTTGTTGCAAAGTGTTTAGTCTGTCAACAAGTCAAGGCGGAACATCAGCGACCTGGAGGGCTTCTGCAGCCATTAGAAATACCCGAGTGGAAGTGGGATAATATCTCCATGGACTTTGTAATCGGGTTACCAAAATCGAGGCAGGGTCATGACAGAATCTGGGTAATCATTGTCAGATTAACCAAGTCTGCCCATTTCTTGCCAGTACGGATGAATTATAACTTGGATAAGTTAGCTACCCTGTATATGGATAATATAGTGAAACTGCATGGAGTACCGGCAAGTATATTGTCTGATAGAGATCCAAGATTCGTTTCAAGATTTTGGAAAAGTTTTCAAAAGGCCATGGGAACCAAAGTTACGCTCAGCACGGCCTATCATCCTCAGACTGATGGCCAAACTGAGAGGACAATTCAGACCCTTGAAGACATGTTGAGAGCATGTGCATTGGATTTTTCTGGAAATTGGAGCGAACAGTTACCTCTGATTGAATTTGCCTATAACAACAGTTATCACAGTAGCATTGAGATGGCCCCATATGAGGCCCTATATGGTCGGAAGTGTAGGTCGCCCTTATACTGGGATGAAGTCGGAGAAAAAGCTATCACCGGGCCAGAGCTCATTCAAATAACTGTCGATAAAGTAGCCATAATCAAAGAAAGACTCAAGGCAGCTCAGGACAGACAAAAGAGTTGCTGATTTGAAAAGAAGGCATTTGGAACTAGAGATCGGAGAAAAAGCTTACGTCAAAGTCTCTCCCATGAAAGGAGTAGTTCGGTTCAGCAAATCCGGCAAGTTGAATCCAAGATATGTGGGACCGTTCGAAATACTGGATAAGGTGGGAAATTTAGCTTATCGACTGGCTTTACCGCCGGAGATGTCCAGAATACATAATGTTTTCCACATCTCACAACTACGAAAATATGTCCCGGACCCGAACCATGTACTTAAAGTTACACCTCTAATGATCGAAGGTAATCTGAACGAGGAACTCAAATATGAAGAAGTCCCTATCCGAATAGTGGACACTAAAGACCAAGTGTTGAGACACCGGACCATCCCATATGTCAAAGTACAGTGGTCAAACCATACTGAAAGAGAGGCAACTTGGGAACTCGAAGAAAAGATGCGGTCGCAATACCCTCACCTATTTGAATGACCAAGTTAATGCAAGTTTCGAGGACGAAACTTTCAATAAGGAGGGAGGGATGTGAGAACCCGAAAATTTTGACCGAAGTAAATCAAGTAGGTAATATAAAAAATTATTTAAAATGATTCAGTAATTTTTGTTTCAATTAAACTACTTGAATAATAACTTAAATCTCATCAAATTTAACTCGAGAAAGTAGATTCTAAGTTCAGGGATTAGCTCAACAGGAGGCCAAGCTACAAGTAACCGTATCCATTGAAGAGTTTTCACGAGAGGAGTAAAGCCCCAGCTCAAGGACGCAAACTTCCAGCTCGAAGAAGCTCAACCAAGCTTGTCCTAACAAGACCACAAATGGAGCTAAAAGATAAGCTAAAGCTTTGGACAAATTAAACATGCAAGAGTTGCCTTTTGAGTAAACCAAAAAGGGAGCTAAGGGCTTGAGCTAAGGGAAGGACAAATTCATGGTGTAAGAAATGGCTTTTGGTGCTTGATATGGAGCTTGAGAATTTAATAATCTTTGACCACATTTACACCCAAATTTGGGCTCCAAGTTTTCGGCTGAATGAAGAAGATCAAAGGCCATTATTTTTCTATAAATACTACCATGCACCTCACAAAAATTGCACTTCAAACAATCCCTCAGAGGCCTCTAAGTTTTCGGCCCTTACCCCTCGCCCTATACACTCTCGGCCGAAGACAAGCAAGGGAGAAGGAAGGAAGCTCGTACATTCCAGTGTTGAAATCCTGTGCCAAAGTGCCGCCCAATTGAAGACAATATTTGTGGGAATTGCGTCGAAGTGCTGCCGGAATTTTAGAGAAAACTTCGTTTAAGAATTGTAAGTGGGCTTTTGTTAATTAGTTTCTTTCTATTTTGAAACTTGTATAACGTATGGTGCCATGCATATATATATTCGAAAATTTCATGATATGCATGTCTATTATTTTCGAAAATTTGGATTATTATAATTTGAAATTTCGATCGATTATATGTTTCTTTTCGTACTTCGATGTTCTTGGTTCCGCTGTGTCAATATGAAATTCTGAAATCTGAAACTCTGATAAATTCTGTCTGGAAAAGTCTAATTCTGTTTGCACTGTTACGACTCAAATTGAAATGTGACGAGAATTGTAGTTCTGTCTGGCCCCCATTGGTGGGTATAAAACCATGTTCTGTCTGGCCCCCATTGGTGGGTATAAAACCATGTTCTGGCCTCACCCCTTAGAGGACTAACATATTGGGGACAATTTGACCATGGAAATGAGATGAATAACAGTGTTCTGTCTGTTCTGATATGTTCTGTTCCGAATTGAAATGATCTGTATTGCTTCTGTTTTGTTCTGAATCATTTGATAAGTTCTGTCTCTTATTCGATTCGTTTCCGTTGTGCCAAGTTAAGAATATTAGTTTTGAAAGTATGTTAAAGAAATGTCTTAAAGAATTAAGTTCTATATGTATCTTTGGAATCGATCGACCCCCACTTGCTGAGTGTTTCCCAAAATACTCACCCCTTACAAATTTCAGATAAGAATGAGGAGCAACTGAATGAGGAAGAGCAAGATGCTTTCTGGGGTTGGTGAATCAGAGATCAAGATCAGAATTCAACATTTTACTTTTCTTTCGTTTCCGCTATTAGAAACTCTGACGTATTTTATTCCTTTGTCATTGTAAGACAATATTTCATTTATGAAAAAGACTGGTTTGATTTGATACGAGGCTTTATTGTTTTCAATTTAATTGTTAAACAATGCCGGATGTCACCGATGCTTCGGACTCGGGGCGTGACAGAAAGCTTCAGCTTTTCTAAGATCTTAGAAAATTTGATTTATACAAGATTCGTTCGTTAGAATTTGAATCCGAGTTCAGTACCGTGTTCTTCTCGTTACAGGCTTCGACAAGACATAAGTTTTCTTATGTTTGGTATGATTCGAAAATATGATAGTGAAAAAATCATGATATGATTGATATTATTTGTTTCTGAGATTGTTATTATCGTATAATCAAAACCAAATCGAAGAACAGATACTGTATGAAATTGTTATGATTTTTCAGATTTGATTTGATTGAGATTATACAGATTTAGTATCAGATTATGTTATCGATTGATTATGAGATATTGAGATTGATGTCTATTGAGATTTTATTATCGGGATATATCGAGATTGCGATGTTATGCTTCTCAATTATATCATTCCAAGCTTGGGATTGAAGGCTTTGAAGACAGAACAATGTCAGACTGATATTTCATTCAACCGAGAACTACGAAAGGAAATGTATAAATCAATGTTAACCGGGAGATATGACTCGAGTTATATTCGACTTGAGTTTCCCAAAACCACATACTAATTTGTTATTATTTTAATAACTTTGTATTACTTGAATGTGTATGCTTATTCTATTGATTTATAGAAAAGTATAGAATAAAAGATAGATATCGAGAAAGAGTCATGGGCAGATGTGCCTAGTCTTTGGCAGATGTGCCAAGACATTGGATGTTTTGTATACATCGATGTGTTTAGGAGTAGATCGACTCCTATTGCAGATATTCGATGTTTGGTTTATATCTATGTGCATAGGAGTAGATCGACTCTTATTGCAGAGATTCGATATTACGTGCCAACGTCCGAGAATCGGGATCCATAAGTTTAAGAGTTATCGAGTTTGATTTACAGTTTATCTTGATTTATGTTTCACAGATTGTGATATATGTTATTTAATAACTGATTATGTTTTTTTAATATGCTTTTATATGAAATACATGTATACTTTGTTTATAATGGGAATTATATTCTCACTGGAGTTATCCGGCTGTTGTAGTGTCTGTACGTGTGCACGACAACAGGTGGGACATGATCAGGGTCGAGAAGAGGATGAGAGATCAAGATTAGCGTGGAGATCGGCGCCCAGAAGTAGAATCGGTTTCGACACTTGATATGTAGTGATTGAACCCTAGTTTGACATTAATGTATTTCGTACAAGACTTGTACTTTTACTTTTGATGTTTATATCAGATTGATTATGATATGTTCCGCACTTGTATTTTTTTAGAAAATTATTAGACCCAGTTTATTTAAACGATCCAATTATTTACAAAGATGATTAAAAAATGAATTAGCGATCGGGTTCCCACAGCAGGTGGTATCAGAGCAGTAGGTTGTCCTTAGACTGAGATAGAAGCTAGTTAGCAGGGTAGATTGAGTTTTCTTCCTTACTTTTGCATTGCTAGCATGTTTTACTGCTTTAATACATGTTTACCTGATTATCTGATTTGATTGGAAGAATGCATTATTTGAGAATGAATCAGAATCGATTCCTGATCGGAGTTAAGATGATCAGAAGGGGACTGAGACAGATTTGTCAGATTTGATTGCTAACCCTTTTGATAATCAGATATGCCTCCTCGAAGAGTCCCAGAACAGGGCAGTACCTCGGCGGCACCGATGGAAACATTACTGAAGAGATTTCAGTCATTTAAACCACCGATTTTGAAGGGTACTGAGACTTCAGTCGATTGTGAAAGTTGGCTAGATGATATAGAGATGCTGTTTGATTCATTGGATGATACAGATGAACGAAGAGTCAGATTGATTGGGCACCAGTTGCATGATGTTGCAAAGAATTGGTGGCTCACAACAAATAGGGGCTTTGGAGCACAGAGGTACGATTATTACTTGGAAGATTTTTAAGACTGAATTTTATCAAAGATTTTTTCCAGTATCGTACATGAAAGACTAGGGAGAAGAGTTTGCTAATTTGAGACAAGGTCAACTGAACATTGAAGAGTATGTGGCCAAGTTCTCTACCTTGTTGCGATTTGCTCCACACGTGGCTGAGAATGACGAAGCTGTTGCTGATTAGTTCATCAATGTGTTGGATCCTGAGATCTTTACATTGGTGAATACTGGGCGACCGAATAACTTTGCTGATACTTTGAAAAGAGCAAAAGGAGAGGAAGCTGGCCTGATTAGGCAGAAAGGAGCTTCGTATGTTACACCAACACCGAGACCATATCAACCTCCCTTGACTCAGTTCCACCAACCCCCTCCCAGATTTGATAGTGGCAGTAGCACCAGCGGGAAGAAAGATTACTTGAAAGCCAGAGGGAAAAAGTTTAAGAAGTCAGGGAGTAGTTCCTCTAGCTCCAGTAGTTCACGATAGAGCCAGAGTTATACTGGAGTCTATTGCAGAACTTGCGAAAGGAGACATCCCACATAGCAATGCCAAGGAGTATCTGGTAGTTGCAACATCTGCAGACAGCGGGGACACTTTGCCAGAGTCTGTCCACAGCGAGGTTTCCAAAGATCTTAGGGAGCAGAATCAGCTGCATCAGTGGCTCACCCTGATAGATGATTATATGATGTACACTCCTTCCAGCCAGCACCTGTCCAGTCACAGCCAAGGCCAGGGGGAAGCCAGACTGTTAGCTAGCCTCCTAGACATCAGGCCAGAGTATTTTCTTTGACTGAAGAACAGGCCCAGAAAGCACCGGATGATGTTGTTGGATGTAACTGTTCTCTTTGTGGTTATCCTGCTTATGTATTGATTGATACAGATGCATCTCATACGTTTATTTCTGAGCGATTTTCATGGATACATGCATTGTCTGTTGAGTCATTATCTGTTGTAGTATCTATTTCTTCACATTTGGGGAGATGTTTGATATCAGTGAATTCTGTTAAACATTGTATGCTACAGTATGACGGGCATGAGATTAAGTTAGATTGTATTGTACTTGGGTTGTCTGATTTTGACTGCATTATTGGTATCGATGTGCTGACCAAGTATAGAGCTACCGTAGATTGTTTCCATAAGATTGTGAGATTCAAACCTGAGATGGCTGATGAATGTAAATTTTACGGTAAGGGTTCTAGATCCAGAATTCCTTTGATATATGCGTTATCTATGACTCGATTATTACAGAAAGAAGTAGAGGGATTCCTTGTGTATTCAGTAGACGTACTCAAAATCGAGCCCATTATTAGCAGATTTGTCAGTGGTATGTGAGTTTGCTGACGTCTTCCCAGATGAGATTCCGGGTTTGGCTCCAGTCAGAGAGATAGACTTCAGCATTGAATTGATACCCGGTACGGTTCCTATTTCTAAATCTTCGTACAGAATGACACCAATCGAACTGAAAGAATTGAAAGATCAGTTAGAAGATCTACTGGCCAAGGGTTACAATAGATCGAGTATTTCTCCTTAGGGTGCTCCAGTGTTATTTGTGAGAAAGAAATACGGTTCAATGAGACTTTACATTGACTACCGGCAATTGAACAAGGCTACGGTAAAGAACAAATACCCTTTGCCTCGTATTGATGATTTATTCGATCAGTTGCAGGGTTCTTCTGTGTATTCCAAGATCGATATGAGATCTGGATATCATCAGCTGAGAGTCAGAGATTCTGATATATCGAAGACAACTTTCAGAACCAGGTATGGCCACTATGAGTTTATAGTCATGCCATTTGGTTTAACGAATGCTCCAGCTGTATTTATGGGTTTGATGAACCGTTTATTTCATAAGTATCTTGATGATTTTGTGATTATTTTCATTGATGATATTCTGATTTATTCAAAGAATTTGAATGATCATGCCGAACACTTGAGAATTTTGTTAAATATTCTGAGGGCTGAGAAACTGTATGTCAAACTGTCGAAATGTGAATTATGGTTGAGACATGTTGTGTTTTTGGGGCACATTATATATGGAGATGGGATTTCTGTCGATCCTAATGAGGTTGAGGCCGTGATCAATTGGCCGAGACCGACATCTGTGCCAGAGATACGTAGTTTTATGGGTTTAGCAGGCTATTCCTAACTATTCATTAAAGATTTTTCCAATATTGCTGAGCCGATTACTCAGCTGACTCAGAAGAATGTACCATTTGTTTGGTCAGAGGAGTGTGAAGTCAGTTTCCTAGAGTTGAAGAAGAGATTGACCGGTGCTCCGGTATTGACTATCCCATCAGTTACTGGTGATTTTATTGTTTATTGTGAAGCTTCTCACAGAGGACTAGGCTGTGTTTTAATGCAGCGAGGGCATGTCATTGCTTATGCCTCAAGACAATTGAAGCCACATGAGACTCGCTACCCGATTCATGATCTTGAATTGGCTGCCATCATTTTTTCATTGAAGATTTGGCGACACTACTTTAACGGTGAGAAATTTGAGATATATTCTGATCACAAGAGTCTGAAATACCTATTTTCACAGTCAGAACTGAATATGAGACAATGAAGATGGCTTGATTTATTAAAAGATTTTGATTGTGAAATCAAGTACTATCCGGGAAAGTCAAACGCAGCAGCTGATGCACTGATTCGAAAGGTATGTTTTTTATCCTTATCGACGATTGGTGTTTCAAATTTGATAGAAAATTGCTGTTTGTCTGGATTAGTATTTGAAACAGATTGTAAACCGTTCAGACTCTATACTGTTCAAGTTGAACCAGAGCTGATTTTGAGAATTAAGGAAGCACAAAAAGTTGATCAGAATGTTCAGAACTCGATTTTGATGGTCAAATCAGGACATCGATCAGAATATCAGGTTCGTCAGAATGTATTATATGTGAATAATTGTCTTGTTGTGTCAGATGTTTCAGATTTGAAACGACAGATATTGTCAGAAGCTCACAGTAGTCGATTCAGCATTCATCCAAGTGGCAGAAAGATGTACAATGATTTGAAAAGACAGTTTTGGTGGAAACAAATGAAAGCAGACATTTCCAAATTTGTATCCAAGTGTCTGAATTGCCAACAGGTAAAAGCGGAAAGAAAGAGACCAGGAGGTTTGTTACAGAGTTTGTCTATTCCAGAGTGGAAATGTGATCACATTCTATGGATTTGTGACGAAGCTACCACGTTCCTCCAGATGTTGTGATGCGATTTGGGTCGTGATTGACAGATTGACCAAATCAGCATGTTTTATTCCGTACAAGATGACTTACAGACATGACCAGATGGCAGAGATCTATGTCAGAGAAGTGGTCAGATTGCACGGAGTGCCGAAGTCGATTGTATCAAACCGCGATCCTCGGTTTACTTTGCACTTTTGGCACAGTTTGCATCATGCTTTAGGTACGAAGTTTCATCTTAGTACCGCATATCATCCTCAGACAGACGGACAGTCAGAGTGGACGATCCAGACACTAGAGGATATGCTTAGAGCTGTAGTGCTATATTTTGGCACTAGTTAGGAAGATTCTTTGCCCCTTTATGAGTTTTCGTACAACAACAGATATCAGACGAGTATAGAGATGCCACCGTTTGAAGCGTTGTACGGCAAGAAGTGCAGATCCCCTCTTTATTGGGACGATATTTCTGAGGTACCTGAGATTGGACATGACATGATTAGATATATGACAGAGAAAGGAAAGCTGATTCAGAAGATAATGAAGACAGCTCAAGATAGACAGGCCAAATACGCCAATGTTCGTCGTCGACCTCTAGTATTTGAGGCAGGAGATAGAGTATTTCTAAAGATTTCTCCTTCCAGAGGCATTGTCAGATTTGGCAAGAAAGGGAAGTTGTCTCCACGATATATCGGTCCTTGTGATATTCTCGAGAAGATAGTAGATCGTGCCTATCGACTTGCTCTACCTTCTTCTCTATCTAGAATACATGATGTCTTTCATGTATCTCTATTTCGGAAGTATCTTCCTGATGCATCTCATATCATTCAGCTAGACGAGGCCGAACTCGACGAGACTGAGTTATTTTGAGAAGCCGATTCAGATTCTTTATCGTAAAGAAAAGCGACTTAGAACGAAGATTATTTCACTTGTGAAAGTTCAGTGGAGTCGTCATGGCATTGAAGAAACTACTTGGGAGACTGAATCAGATATGAAGCAGAAATTCCCAGAGTTATTTCACTGATGTGAGTTTTCTATTTAGCTTCTTTTATACATTTATTATTGTATCTGATTTGATGACCTGTGATTTCGGGGACGAAATCAGATCTTAGGGGGGGGGGGGAAATGTAATGCTCGAGATTTTTATTTGTTAATCCGAGATTATTGATTATGAATTGATGTGATTATAGAAGGACCACTCCGAGAGATGATTTGAGTTAGCATGTGTATTGTGATGTGCGAGGACAGAACCCTTCGTGCATATGTGCGAGACGAGGCGCGCATATGCGCGAGTAGAGCAGAGAACCTCGCACATATGCGCGAGAAGGGGAGCGCATATGCGCGAGCATGTGCAAGGAAGAAGTGCTGAGACAGTAGGTCTCGCGCATATGCGCGAAGATAGGGCTTGAACATGCAATATAAATGTAACTTCATTCATTTTTGTTCATAATCAGCAAAAAGAAACCGAGAGAAAGCTCCAGGTTTTCTTATATTTTAGAAAGTTTGATTTATACAACATTTGATCGTTAGAATTTGAATCTGAGTTCAGTACCGTGTTTCTCTATTTACAGGCTTCGACAAGACGTAAGTTTTCTTATGTTTCGATATGATTCAAGATAGTGAAGAAATCATGATATGATTGATATTATTTGTTTTTGAGATTGTTATTATCGTATAATGAAAACCAGATCGAAAAACAGATACTGTATGAAATTGTTATGATTTTTCAGATTTTATTTCATTGAGATTATACAGATTTGGTATCAGATTGTGTTATTGATTGATTATGAGATATTGAGATTGATGTCTATTGAGATTGTATTATCGGAATATATCGAGATTGCGATGTTATGCTTCTCAATTATATCATTCCAGACTTGGGATTGAAGGCTTTGAAGACAGAACAAAGTCAGACTGATATTTGATTCAACCGAGAACTACGAAAGGAAATGTATAAATCAATGTTAACTGGGAGTTACGACTCGAGTTAGATTTGAATTGAGTTTCCCAAAACCACATATTAATTTGTTATTATTTTAATACCTTTGTATCACTTGAATGTGTATGCTTATTCTATTGATTTATAGAAAAACAGAGAATAGAAGATAAATATTGAGAAATAGTAATGGGCAGATGTGCCTAGTCTTTGGCAGATGTGCCAAGACACTGGATGTTTGGTATACATCGATGTTCTTATTACAGAGATTCGATATAACGTGCCAACGTCCGGGAACCGGGATCCCTAGATTAGATAAGAGTCTAGACAGAGTTTAAGAGTTATCGAGTTTGATTTACAGTTTATCTTGATTTATGTTTCACAGATTGTGATACATGTTATTTAATAACTGATTATGTTTTTTTATATGCTTTTATATGAATTGCATGTATACGTTGCTTATACTGGGAATTATATTCTCACCGGAGTTATCTGGCTGTTGTTGTGTCTGTATGTGTGCATGACAACATGTGAGACAAGATCAGGGTCGAGCTCACGCTTTAACTTCTATTATTCGTTTTAAAATTTAGATCGGAGTCCCGATTTTAACCCGAATCAACCTAAAACTTAACCATAGTTCACAAACTCATAATAAAACCCCGTATGACCCAATTTAACCATCAATAACCTTAGTCACATCGACAAATCAACACCCAAAACGAGACATGCTCACTAAAATCATTAACCCTCATGTACTGGACTAGTGCCTAAGCGCTGGGTGTTTAGCGCTGCGACGTTGGGTAAGCGTCTAGGCGCCATGCAACAGCGCTGCAGCACTACAAGCGACAAAGCTCAAGCGCTGCACGCCAAATGGGTAGAGCCGTGGAGCTAGCCCCCGCGAACAAAACCCAAAATACACCTCGAAGCAAAACTCAAACCTATGCCTGATTCGTCCGGACCAGACTCAAACCAAACTCTCCTAGACCACCACTGGACCTTCCTGGACTGAACTACCCATTAATCTCAGCCCCATGCACGTGAACGTGCATAACCCACCCGATCTATCCCCAACCGAGCCAAAACCACGGAATTTGATCGGCTACCTACAAGACTTGTTCCAGATTCAATTTCATCACTTAAGATATATAAACCTATGTTGTAAATCCTGCTTCAAACATCAGATATAGCAGGCCCCCTTCAACCAAGCCGAAAACTTGATACATGAAAGCAAAAATCATATACATGAAGAAAAACATGTAAAAACCGAGCCGAAGCATTAGATCAGACATATGTCATGCATAATCAATCCAAAAAAATTTATTATGGTGTAAAAGACGAGAAAGTGAAGGTATCGGGCGTGTCTTTACGTAGATACGATCGAAAAACAACTCAACAACGCGAGAGACGGACACCGGAGGGACGAGGAAGATCTTGGCTGCGTTTTACCTCGCAAAACTGATCGAAAAATCTGTTGCTGGAAGGGAGGGGTTGCGCGGCCGAGTGAATGGGGTGAGGGCTAGGGTTTGAGTGTTTTTAAAAAAAATAAAAGGAGTGCGTAATGGGCCTAGGTTTTTAACATAGTGAATTGTGGTGAGCTTGGCCAAAAAATCTACTAACACAAGCCTAATAGGCATGTAATGCTCAAGATTTATTGCTGATAATTTGCGATTATTGATTTATGATTTGATATGATTATGAAGGATCGCTCCGAGACTTGAATTGAGTTTTGTGAGATATGGGGTGCGAGGACAGTACCCCTCGCGCATGTGCACGACATGATGCGTGAAATGGGCAGAATACCTCGTGCATATGCGATGTGAGTGCGCGCATATGCGCGAGTCATACGGGAAGCCAAGTGGAATTCCAGAGAACCTCGCGCATATGCACGGAAGGAGGGCGCGCATATGCGCGTGCTGCCGAGAAGAGATGTGCGGAGACCAGTAGGTCTCGCGCATATGCGCCGGTTGAGTTCACGCATATACGTGAGACGTGCTGAACATAGAAAGAGCCACCTAGCCTTCAGCACGCAATATATATACAGAGAATGATACACCAGGAAAATAATTCAGAAAGTAACAAAGAAAGTAATTCAGAAAATAACAACGATGGTTCCCTATTAAAGGAAATCCACGAATATATGCAGAAAGTAATTTGCGGAAAATAATAAAATTCTTTAAGGCTGTGGTTCCTCCAGTTTCTGATGTATATAAACCTTTAAGGGGTCTATATACAGAGCATACTTTTGCAAAGAACTCCACGAATCTTAAAGAAGTAGGCGGTTTAACCAGCCATGAATGTATTTATATATATATATGAAAGAACACCAGAATTAAAAACAAAATTTTATTACTAACCTTTGGAATCAAATCTTTACATAAATGAAAGATACAAATCAAAAGGGTTTCGGATTTCTGGATAATGTTTAAAGGGATTTGGATCTGAGAAAGGGTTTCGGTATTTCTGGAAAATGGGTTCAAGGAATTTTGATCTGGAAATGAGTGGTAAAGAGAGAGAGGGAGAGAGAAAGAGAAGAAGAGAGATGTGGGTAGAGAGTAGTAAAATGTTTCGGTACCTTAATACCGAGAGTGAGTCCCCTTTTATAGACTCTTTTAGGGGTATTTTCGGATTTTTTTTTTTTATTTTTTTTTATTTTAACACATGAAACTGTACATAAATACAAATACAAATACAATACTCAACAATCTAATACAGGAATTTATACAAGCATTTATACTCCACTATTTCCAAAAATCGGTCCAGGGTCGTCTGGTCCAAGGAGGTCATCGTCTTCTAAATTGAGCGAATCATCAGAGGATTCTGACTTTCTTGAAGGTCCTGGTGAGAATTTCATTAATATAGCTTGCATTTCTTCAGGAGTTTTTGCAGATGCAAGCATTGCCGTCATATGGGATTTCTGTGCTAGGAATTCTGTATGTTGCCGTGTTGGAATCCTGTAAAGTGGTTTCTGAGTTGGGACTCTGGTATTTTTATTAGTAACGATCCAATCTTGGACATTGGTAGCTGTAAGGCTCGGAGGAATTTTGAATTTGTCCCACCATTTAACTTTGAATCTTCTCTTAATTTGTAAAATTTTCTCATCTGAAAATTCAACAGTCCATGAAAGGACCCAGGGAAGATAGAATTTCATACAAAAAAGGGCAAGAGGATGGAATCGTTTTTCTTCTGCTGTTGGGGTATATTGGGTTCTAAAAAGATTAAATGAATGTTGGACAGGGTGTTTGAGTATCTCATAAGTGGATCCGAAATATTCCCACCATGTGTACCACCAAGCTGGGAATTTTTTGGGGTTACAAATCTTGGTATCAAAATAGAATAACCATGTATGCTTGTGTTTTTGGTTTTGAATTAAGAAAGAATTGTACCAGGCCTGTTGATAGTCCCAGTAGTCAAAAGGTGTTTCGAAAAATGAGGCTTCTTTATATTTTTCTGGGAATAATATGGGTTTTGAAAGATTATAGCCCCAGTCAATTGGAGCAATGACTTTTAGGATTTTGCAGGTGGAATAAGCGGGATCATTATGGCTTTGGTCTAGGTAGAAATTTTTAAACAATGCTGAGTCAGTAGTTTCCAGAATTGCTTGGTAGAAAAAAGGAGTCTTATTTACATTCCAAGGTTTATAATATCGACCTTTTCCAAAGTATTTCTGAAGTGTTTCAAATGGATCTTTTTCATGGAATCCTAATTCAACATGTATTATATTTTGCCAATTATTTTTCACAAAATAATCAGAAGGAGCGTTTAATGGTGGTTGTGTAAGAACAAGCTGGGAATTTGTAGTGTGATAGGTTTTTGAGGAATTATCTGAAAACGAAACAGTTTGGAAGGAATCTTTGGTAAGAATTTCTTTAGAAGGTTTTTTGTCGGAGCTTTCACTTGTCTGGGCTTTTTCAAGGGCATTTTTTATTTCAGGTGTTTGGAGAAGGGATTCAAGGAATTTGAGTCTTTTTTCCAAATCATCACTTACCTGTGGTTTTGATTGTGCAGTATCTTTAAGATCCTCTTCTTCTTCCTTTGTAACGATGTCATACCAGGTTTTGATTTTTTCTGGTTCAGTAGGGGTTTGAACAGGCTTTTTATCTTTTTTGGGTGGCATTTCTGTTTTGGAGAAATTCTCTTGTGAGGAAATCAGGTAAAGAATTTGTATCTCCTTTTATGAATTCGATTTCAAAATCAAATATGCTAAGAATAGCTTGCCATCTTGCAAAAATTTGTTTTGAGGCAAGATTTTGGACATCCTTTTGTAAAATTTCTTTTGCACTTTTACAATCTATTCTTAATAAAAATTTTTGATTTAAAAGATCACTCTGAAATTTTTGAACACATAAGACAATACTCAGAATTTCTTTCTTTATGGCTGAATAATTTTTCTGGGTATCATTCCAATGGGCAGAAGTGTACTGAACTATGTTTTCTTTATTCTCTTGTTTTTGTTTTAATATACCTCCATATCCTAAATCTGATGCATCTGTCTCTACGATTTTTTGTAGGTTGGGATCTGCTATGTGAAGACATGGAATTTCTAACACTTGTTTTTTGATATTTTTTACGATTTCTGTATGTTTTTCTGTCCATGGTTTTGGGTTTTTTCTGAGTCTAGGTTTTGCTATCTTATTGATATTTGGACAAAAATCTAGAACATAATTTAGGCTTCCTAAGAATCTTTGTAATTGGGTTTTATCGAGTATTTTGTCTGGAAATTTATTTGTAAATTCTAAAGATCTCTCAATGGGAGTTATAGTACCACGAGATATGTAATGACCTAAAAATCTTATTCTAGTCTGAAAACAGCTTATTTTTGATTTTGATACAACCAGACCATTTTGTTTTGTGACATAAAGAAATGTTTTTAGATGTTTAAAATGATCATCAACATTATTAGAGAATATTAATACATCATCAATGTAAACAATGCAAAATTTTGAATAATCATTATAGATTTCATTCATAATTCTTTGGAATTCAGAAGGAGCATTTTTAAGTCCGAAGGGCATCACATTCCATTCATATTGTCCAAAGGGAACTGTAAAAGCAGTTTTATATTTGTCTTTTTCAGAAATTTGTATTTGCCAAAATCCAGATTTCATATCGAATTTAGAAAATATATAAGCATTATGGAGTTTTTGTAATAAGTCTTTTTTATTTGGTATTGGATATCTGATCCATTTTAACGCTTTATTTAATGGTTTGTAATTAATTACTAATCTGGGTGTTCCTCTTTCAATTTCTGAATTTTTATTAACATAAAAGGCAGCACAACTCCAAGGAGATCTAGATTTAGAAATTAATCCTTTTTCTTCTAAATCTTGAATTTCTTTTTTACAATGTTCTTCTAATTCAGAATTCATTTGGATTGGTCTTGCTTTAGTTGGTATTTGTTTGTCATTGAAATCTTCTTCATAGGGGAGATCAACAATATGTTCTTTTCTGTTCCAAAAAGCATTAGGAATTTCTGAACAGACTTCTGTTTCTAATATTTTTAGGAATTTTTGAATTTTATTTTGAATTTCTTTTGTTTCTATTTGGTTTTGTATTCTTTTTAAAGAAACATCTTTTTTAAGATTTTCTAATTGAAAAGTTTTTCCTTGGATTATAGTATTAATATTATTTTCATAGATTGAACATGCTTTTATTAAGTTAAGGTTTCTAGTTCGGGGTTTTTCTAAAAATTCAAATTTTAATTTTTTATGATTGATTTTAGAAGAAATAGAATCATTGTTAACTTTATATGGGGTAATTAAACTAATAAAAGGAGTTCCTAATATTACAGTGTGATGAATATCATTTACTAAGACAAAAGTAGTCTTAATGTAAATACCATTATTTATTATTGATGCGTCTGTTTTTGAATTTACATTTAATCTTGAATTGTTAGCAGCTGAAAGTTTTTCTTGTGTTTTTTGTTGGAATTCAGTGGGTATTATTCCTGATTTAATACAATTTAAATCTGCACCAGTATCAAATAAGGCTATTGTATTCATTTTGAAATTTTCTGAAAATACTAGATTTATTTTTAAGATGTATTTTCTAGAAGTTATTTCTCTTAAAACAAAAAGAAAATCTTCAGGAATTTTTTCAATATTTTGAACGTTTTGGGTTTCATCGTTTTCTGTTTCTGAGGAACTCTCAATATTTATATTTTGTAAGATTAGTTTTATTGCTTCAGTATTTTGAATCTGTTTTTCTTTTAATTCTCTTATTTCTAATTTTATTTCTTTTATATCTTTTTGTAAGTCTTGGATTGTGATTCCTTTATCCTTTTTTCTTTTTTCTAATATTTCAGTTAAGTCGTAAGTATTTTTTGAAGTACTTGGGGATTTTTTATTTTCTTCTTTGTCATTAAGAGATTTTAAATTTTTTCTAAATATTCTTTTTGGATTGTTGGGTCGTTAATATTTTTCAATATATCTAAAAGAAGTGATTGATCTCTGATGAGCATATTGATTTGTTTTTCAGAATCACTACTAGTTATGATTTCATCAATTAATGATTCATCAGTATTGGTAGAGTATTCAGTTTCTGAGTTTCCTTCAGAAGAATCAATTAAGAGATTTGAAATTTTATTTAATATTTCTTCTTCTAATTCTAATTCATTTAATTTCCTATTTAATCTACAATAATTTGCCGTATGACCTTTCTTATGGCATCTATAACATTCAATATCTTTGAAGGATTTTTTGAATTCTTGTTTGTTATTTTTAAATTTTCTAAATGGTTTTCTTCTTGGTTTTTTATAAAATTCTTCTTTCGGATTAAAATTATCTTTTTGATTTCTTCTAAAGTTTTTCTTATAGGGTTTTTTATGTATTTTTTGACAATTTTCAGAGCATTTTGTTAAGGGTGGTTTATTAGTATTTATATCGAATTGATTACAAAAAGTTCCCAATTCTTGTTTTGTTCTTTTCATTTCCCATTTTAGATGTTTTTGTAACTTTAAATCTTGGCATATTTTTAGCCCTTCTTGTTGGGTTAGACTAATTAATTGACCATAAGTATATTCATTATATGCTATAATTTGTTTACCACTGTTTTCTCTAATTTTATTTCTTACCTTATCTCCTAGAAGAGTTGGTAAGCCTGCAAGGAATTTTTCTTTCCAAAATGGTTGATTAGAATCTTCTCTAAGCATTATTCTAGTTAAAAAAGTATTTTTATACCATTGAAAATTACTTAATTTTTTACATTTCAGATTTGATAGGAGTTCTGCATTTTTATCTTTTAGATGTGAAGGATCTCCAATAAAATGTAATGAAATCGTTAATATTAAAGTTGCAACAGCATCTTGTTGCGGATTACCATTTTCATCTAGAATTGGTATTCCTTCCTCATCTGTTTTTATAGAATTTAAAATATCTTCTTGTTGTTGGTTTGTGAGATAGTAATCCCACCAACCTTTTATTTGACCAGAGAATCCAGCAATGAGGAGCTCAGCAATAGTTTTATCTTGAGTTCCGATTTGGGTTTTATAGGCATTTGCAGCCATAGTCATTTGTTTTAATAAATTCAGAATGTTGTATTCTGTCATACCATCTATATTCCAATTATAGACTGAAGATGCCTTAAAATTTGGTTGGGTCAATGGTTTAACTACTCCTAAATCAGGAGCAGGAATAATTTGTAGGGATTGATCCCAACTTATTTTATTGATTTTTGTAGAATTTTGGAATTGTTCGATAGTTTCACTAATATCAGAATCTTGACTTAAAGTATTTATTCTAGGGACCGATGAAGGTGAATCTGGAACAGTTTGATTCATTGTTTCATTAGAACCGCTGGTTGTTGCCATTATTCTACTTAATTGATCTTGAATATTTTTTATAAATTCAGACTTATTATCTTGAATATTTTTTACACTAGGTTTAGATATTTGGTAAGGTTTAAAAATGGGATTTTTAAGTTTAGTGTCAATGTTTTCAGGGTTTATTATCGGTTGCTTTTGTAAATATTTTTCTAATTTGTCTAATTGCTTTCCTATAGTATTTAAATTAACATTTGTGAAATTATTTTGTGTTATAATATTTTTTATATTAACCTTATCATTTTCTCCTGGATTTTTTATTGGAATAGCTTCTATTTGTTGATTTTGTATATTTATTTTAATTCCTTGTAAAGGAGGATGATTAGATTGGATTGTCCTAGTATCAGTTATTGTTTGCCATTCTTGTGTTTTATTTCTTATTGTAACGGGATTTATACTTTTAGAAAAGGGATATTTTAATGAATTTTGAGAAGCATATATTTCAAACCAGTCAAAAAATAAAATATGTATTTTATTTATTTTTATAAATTCATAAAATTCTTCTTGAATAACTTTTCTAGAATTTATAAAGTGTTGGAAAAACCATATTCTTTTTTCCATATTATGTTTGGCATAAAAATCATCATGTAATATTTTTTTATTTATTTTAAATTCTTTTTCTATAACATTTAATTCATTTGTAATGTTTTCTGTAATTGCAGAAAATGTTGGACTAGTTGGTTCTTGATATGATTCTGAATTATGAAATTGTTTTTGAGAGCTTTCTTCTTTTATTTTCGTATAGATTGGTCTAGGAATTTCAGAGGCATAATCTACATTTCTTAAAACTGAATTAGGTAAATCTGAAGTAGAATATCTAGGTTGTGTTTTATAGGGAGAAATATTTATGACCGAAGGGATTTGTGATATTCTTCCTAGATCTATGGTATCTGTAATAGATGATTCATCGTATCTATTGCTACTACCAGATTTTCGATTAAATGAGAGTTTAACTTTTCCATCTGCGTATTGAGTTATTTCTTTTAGTTGAGTATTTGTTTCTATGTGTCCTATAGGTTCTGGATTAATAGCACCTTCTAAGATCCATTCTTCAGGTAGTGTTATATCTTTCCATTGAATTGGTTTTGGAATTACAGTATTGGATTTTCCTAAATCTGTTTGTAATAATAGGGTTTCTCCTTTCTTACTATGATATTTTACTTTTGTAGCAAAGGCAGAATTCATAGCCTTGTAATGGATTCTAAAAATGACAGCAACCGGAATTGATCCTTTAAGCATATTATAATTATGAGTTTTTATTTGTAAGACTAAGGATTTTAAAATGTTTTTATCGTTTAGAGATACAGAGAAGTTAGGATAACAATCAAAAGAAATTGGTCCGGTACACAGACTGGATTCAACAGAACTTAATAATGAATCTTCGAAATTTGTGAATCTGGCATCTCTTAAAATAGTAAGGATGGAAGTATTTAATCCTTCCTTAGTTAAGGGTTTTATTCCTACTTGAACTAAACCTATATGAATATATTTATAATTTTTATCTTTGTGTTTTTGTAAGGAATTTTGAGATAATAAATTAATTGTTTCAAAAGGTTTAGTAAGTTGTATATCTCTTTCTTCTGTTTTAATCGTGAAATCAGATTTAAATATTTGGAATCTGGAGTATTTGTAAATCTGATCTTTATTTATTCTAGGAATTTCCCAGTTATCAATAGATTTATAAAAATCTTCTATAATTATTTCTTCGGCATTAATTATTTTATTATTATCATAAAAAGATGTACCAGCAGAGTTTAGAGAGGTAGATCTAGAGAAAATTGAATCCATAAATAAAAATTTTATCTTGAAATAAAATTTCTCTCTACAATCCTAAGCAATTCTTAGGGTTAACGGCCTTAAAGGACTTACTTTACTACCCAGACTTTCTTAGGCAAAACACTCAAGAGAATGATAATTTGCGGAAAATAATAAAATTCTTTAAGGCTGTGGTTCCTCCAGTTTCTGATGTATATAAACCTTTAAGGGGTCTATATACAGAGCATACTTTTGCAAAGAACTCCACGAATCTTAAAGAAGTAGGCGGTTTAACCAGCCATGAATGTATTTATATATATATATGAAAGAACACCAGA
Organism: Primulina eburnea; assembly: GCF_022965805.1. Taxonomy (NCBI): domain Eukaryota; kingdom Viridiplantae; phylum Streptophyta; class Magnoliopsida; order Lamiales; family Gesneriaceae; genus Primulina; species Primulina eburnea. The sequence goes on from NC_133108.1 coordinate 10,950,394, forward strand.
ATTAAAAACAAAATTTTATTACTAACCTTTGGAATCAAATCTTTATATAAATGAAAGATACAAATCAAAAGGGTTTCGGATTTCTGGATAATGTTTAAAGGGATTTGGATCTGAGAAAGGGTTTCGGTATTTCTGGAAAATGGGTTCAAGGAATTTTGATCTGGAAATGAGTGGTAAAGAGAGAGAGGGAGAGAGAAAGAGAAGAAGAGAGATGTGGGTAGAGAGTAGTAAAATGTTTCGGTACCTTAATACCGAGAGTGAGTCCCCTTTTATAGACTTTTTTAGGGGTATTTTCGGATTTTTTTTTTTTTTTTTTTTATTTTAACACATGAAACTGTACATAAATACAAATACAAATACAATACTCAACAATCTAATACAGGAATTTATACAAGCATTTATACTCCACTATTTCCAAAAATCGGTCCAGGGTCGTCTGGTCCAAGGAGGTCATCGTCTTCTAAATTGAGCGAATCATCAGAGGATTCTGACTTTCTTGAAGGTCCTGGTGAGAATTTCATTAATATAGCTTGCATTTCTTCAGGAGTTTTTGCAGATGCAAGCATTGCCGTCATATGGGATTTCTGTGCTAGGAATTCTGTATGTTGCCGTGTTGGAATCCTGTAAAGTGGTTTCTGAGTTGGGACTCTGGTATTTTTATTATTAACGATCCAATCTTGGACATTGGTAGCTGTAAGGCTCGGAGGAATTTTGAATTTGTCCCACCATTTAACTTTGAATCTTCTCTTAATTTGTAAAATTTTCTCATCTGAAAATTCAACAGTCCATGAAAGGACCCAGGGAAGATAGAATTTCATACAAAAAAGGGCAAGAGGATGGAATCGTTTTTCTTCTGCTGTTGGGGTATATTGGGTTCTAAAAAGATTAAATGAATGTTGGACAGGGTGTTTGAGTATCTCATAAGTGGATCCGAAATATTCCCACCATGTGTACCACCAAGCTGGGAATTTTTTGGGGTTACAAATCTTGGTATCAAAATAGAATAACCATGTATGCTTGTGTTTTTGGTTTTGAATTAAGAAAGAATTGTACCAGGCCTGTTGATAGTCCCAGTAGTCAAAAGGTGTTTCGAAAAATGAGGCTTCTTTATATTTTTCTGGGAATAATATGGGTTTTGAAAGATTATAGCCCCAGTCAATTGGAGCAATGACTTTTAGGATTTTGCAGGTGGAATAAGCGGGATCATTATGGCTTTGGTCTAGGTAGAAATTTTTAAACAATGCTGAGTCAGTAGTTTCCAGAATTGCTTGGTAGAAAAAAGGAGTCTTATTTACATTCCAAGGTTTATAATATCGACCTTTTCCAAAGTATTTCTGAAGTGTTTCAAATGGATCTTTTTCATGGAATCCTAATTCAACATGTATTATATTTTGCCAATTATTTTTCACAAAATAATCAGAAGGAGCGTTTAATGGTGGTTGTGTAAGAACAAGCTGGGAATTTGTAGTGTGATAGGTTTTTGAGGAATTATCTGAAAACGAAACAGTTTGGAAGGAATCTTTGGTAAGAATTTCTTTAGAAGGTTTTTTGTCGGAGCTTTCACTTGTCTGGGCTTTTTCAAGGGCATTTTTTATTTCAGGTGTTTGGAGAAGGGATTCAAGGAATTTGAGTCTTTTTTCCAAATCATCACTTACCTGTGGTTTTGATTGTGCAGTATCTTTAAGATCCTCTTCTTCTTCCTTTGTAACGATGTCATACCAGGTTTTGATTTTTTCTGGTTCAGTAGGGGTTTGAACAGGCTTTTTATCCTTTTTGGGTGGCATTTCTGTTTTGGAGAAATTCTCTTGTGAGGAAATCAGGTAAAGAATTTGTATCTCCTTTTATGAATTCGATTTCAAAATCAAATATGCTAAGAATAGCTTGCCATCTTGCAAAAATTTGTTTTGAGGCAAGATTTTGGACATCCTTTTGTAAAATTTCTTTTGCACTTTTACAATCTATTCTTAATAAAAATTTTTGATTTAAAAGATCACTCTGAAATTTTTGAACACATAAGACAATACTCAGAATTTCTTTCTTTATGGCTGAATAATTTTTCTGGGTATCATTCCAATGGGCAGAAGTGTACTGAACTATGTTTTCTTTATTCTCTTGTTTTTGTTTTAATATACCTCCATATCCTAAATCTGATGCATCTGTCTCTACGATTTTTTGTAGGTTGGGATCTGCTATGTGAAGACATGGAATTTCTAACACTTGTTTTTTGATATTTTTTACGATTTCTGTATGTTTTTCTGTCCATGGTTTTGGGTTTTTTCTGAGTCTATCATGTAAGGGTTTTGCTATCTTATTGATATTTGGACAAAAATCTAGAACATAATTTAGGCTTCCTAAGAATCTTTGTAATTGGGTTTTATCGAGTATTTTGTCTGGAAATTTATTTGTAAATTCTAAAGATCTCTCAATGGGAGTTATAGTACCACGAGATATGTAATGACCTAAAAATCTTATTCTAGTCTGAAAACAGCTTATTTTTGATTTTGATACAACCAGACCATTTTGTTTTGTGACATAAAGAAATGTTTTTAGATGTTTAAAATGATCATCAACATTATTAGAGAATATTAATACATCATCAATGTAAACAATGCAAAATTTTGAATAATCATTATAGATTTCATTCATAATTCTTTGGAATTCAGAAGGAGCATTTTTAAGTCCGAAGGGCATCACATTCCATTCATATTGTCCAAAGGGAACTGTAAAAGCAGTTTTATATTTGTCTTTTTCAGAAATTTGTATTTGCCAAAATCCAGATTTCATATCGAATTTAGAAAATATATAAGCATTATGGAGTTTTTGTAATAAGTCTTTTTTATTTGGTATTGGATATCTGATCCATTTTAACGCTTTATTTAATGGTTTGTAATTAATTACTAATCTGGGTGTTCCTCTTTCAATTTCTGAATTTTTATTAACATAAAAGGCAGCACAACTCCAAGGAGATCTAGATTTAGAAATTAATCCTTTTTCTTCTAAATCTTGAATTTCTTTTTTACAATGTTCTTCTAATTCAGAATTCATTTGGATTGGTCTTGCTTTAGTTGGTATTTGTCTGTCATTGAAATCTTCTTCATAGGGGAGATCAACAATATGTTCTTTTCTGTTCCAAAAAGCATTAGGAATTTCTGAACAGACTTCTGTTTCTAATATTTTTAGGAATTTTTGAATTTTATTTTGAATTTCTTTTGTTTCTATTTGGTTTTGTATTCTTTTTAAAGAAACATCTTTTTTAAGATTTTCTAATTGAAAAGTTTTTCCTTGGATTATAGTATTAATATTATTTTCATAGATTGAACATGCTTTTATTAAGTTAAGGTTTCTAGTTCGGGGTTTTCCTAAAAATTCAAATTTTAATTTTTTATGATTGATTTTAGAAGAAATAGAATCATTGTTAACTTTATATGGGGTAATTAAACTAATAAAAGGAGTTCCTAATATTACAGTGTGATGAATATCATTTACTAAGACAAAAGTAGTCTTAATGTAAATACCATTATTTATTATTGATGCGTCTGTTTTTGAATTTACATTTAATCTTGAATTGTTAGCAGCTGAAAGTTTTTCTTGTGTTTTTTGTTGGAATTCAGTGGGTATTATTCCTGATTTAATACAATTTAAATCTGCACCAGTATCAAATAAGGCTATTGTATTCATTTTGAAATTTTCTGAAAATACTAGATTTATTTTTAAGATGTATTTTCTAGAAGTTATTTCTCTTAAAACAAAAAGAAAATCTTCAGGAATTTTTTCAATATTTTGAACGTTTTGGGTTTCATCGTTTTCTGTTTCTGAGGAACTCTCAATATTTATATTTTGTAAGATTAGTTTTATTGCTTCAGTATTTTGAATCTGTTTTTCTTTTAATTCTCTTATTTCTAATTTTATTTCTTTTATATCTTTTTGTAAGTCTTGGATTGTGATTCCTTTATCCTTTTTTCTTTTTTCTAATATTTCAGTTAAGTCGTAAGTATTTTTTGAAGTACTTGGGGATTTTTTATTTTCTTCTTTGTCATTAAGAGATTTTAAAATTTTTTCTAAATATTCTTTTTGGATTGTTGGGTCGTTAATATTTTTCAATATATCTAAAAGAAGTGATTGATCTCTGGTGAGCATATTGATTTGTTTTTCAGAATCACTACTAGTTATGATTCATCAATTAATGATTCATCAGTATTGGTAGAGTATTCAGTTTCTGAGTTTCCTTCAGAAGAATCAATTAAGAGATTTGAAATTTTATTTAATATTTCTTCTTCTAATTCTAATTCATTTAATTTCCTATTTAATCTACAATAATTTGCCGTATGACCTTTCTTATGGCATCTATAACATTCAATATCTTTGAAGGATTTTTTGAATTCTTGTTTGTTATTTTTAAATTTTCTAAATGGTTTTCTTCTTGGTTTTTTATAAAATTCTTCTTTCGGATTAAAATTATCTTTTTGATTTCTTCTAAAGTTTTTCTTATAGGGTTTTTTATGTATTTTTTGACAATTTTCAGAGCATTTTGTTAAGGGTGGTTTATTAGTATTTATATCGAATTGATTACAAAAAGTTCCCAATTCTTGTTTTGTTCTTTTCATTTCCCATTTTAGATGTTTTTGTAACTTTAAATCTTGGCATATTTTTAGCTCTTCTTGTTGGGTTAGACTAATTAATTGACCATAAGTATATTCATTATATGCTATAATTTGTTTACCACTGTTTTCTCTAATTTTATTTCTTACCTTATCTCCTAGAAGAGTTGGTAAGCCTGCAAGGAATTTTTCTTTCCAAAATGGTTGATTAGAATCTTCTCTAAGCATTATTCTAGTTAAAAAGTATTTTTATACCATTGAAAATTACTATGCATTATTCTAGTTAAAAAAGTATTTTTATACCATTGAAAATTACTTACTTTTTTACATTTCAGATTTGATAGGAGTTCTGCATTTTTATCTTTTAGATGTGAAGGATCTCCAATAAAATGTAATGAAATCGTTAATATTAAAGTTGCAACAGCATCTTGTTGCGGATTACCATTTTCATCTAGAATTGGTATTCCTTCCTCATCTGTTTTTATAGAATTTAAAATATCTTCTTGTTGTTGGTTTGTGAGATAGTAATCCCACCTACCTTTTATTTGACCAGAGAATCCAGCAATGAGGAGCTCAGCAATAGTTTTATCTTGAGTTCCGATTTGGGTTTTATAGGCATTTGCAGCCATAGTCATTTGTTGTAATAAATTCAGAATGTTGTATTCTGTCATACCATCTATATTCCAATTATAGACTGAAGATGCCTTAAAATTTGGTTGGGTCAATGGTTTAACTACTCCTAAATCAGGAGCAGGAATAATTTGTAGGGATTGATCCCAACTTATTTTATTGATTTTTGTAGAATTTTGGAATTGTTCGATAGTTTCACTAATATCAGAATCTTGACTTAAAGTATTTATTCTAGGGACCGATGAAGGTGAATCTGGAACAGTTTGATTCATTGTTTCATTAGAACCGCTGGTTGTTGCCATTATTCTACTTAATTGATCTTGAATATTTTTTATAAATTCAGACTTATTATCTTGAATATTTTTTACAC